>NC_061113.1:164294214-164594214 GCF_002878395.1 Capsicum annuum
TATTTAGTTAACTTTAATATATATATATATATATATATATATATATATACTAGTCATATAAATTCATATAACACTAGTCAATTGATTTTCAGACAATGTGTTATTGGTTGGAAAAGCACGATCAGGCTATTTCTATAATTTTTGAGAGACATGTTACTATGTCACATCAGATTGCACATCTTAGATATGCCTTAACACAGGCCGTTGCTCCTAATTCAAGTAGCAAAGAGGAAACAGATAGTGATGAGGATTTTGTTGGGCTACTCCTTAGTGTTGTTGGAATTGACTTTTAGATAATTTTTAGATATATTGAACTTAGCTTTTAATTAGTGAAAAATCTTTAGGATTGTTTTAAGTATTTTGAATGTTGTTGGATTCATTGTTTAAGTATTGTTTTGAATTGCTTAAATGATTTGTTGATGTAGTGTGTTGTATAATTATTGTAATAATGTGTGTTGCATAAGGGATGTATATATTGAATTGCATTTTTATTTGGCAGGTAGGATGCAAAAAAGCGACGACGGCCGTCACTTTTTTATTCATTAGGAAGAACAAAAAAGCGATGACCAACATCGCTTTTTTATTCATTATGAAGAACAAAAAGCTACGATCAACGTCATTTTATATTCATTATGAAGAACAAAAAGTGATGACCAACGTCGCTTTTTATTCATTATGAAGAACAAAAAGTGATAACTAACGTCACTTTTTTGTTTCAAAATGTATTTTATTTTTTACAAATTACGACGGACAGCGTCTATTTTTCTGAAAAAAATATTATTTTTTTCAATAAAATGACGATGTCCGTCTTTTTTGTTCATTGTGCGTTCTTCACATGATAAACAAAAAAAGACGCACAACGTCGCTTTTTCAAAAAATAACTAAAAAAATTTTTTCTCTAAAAGCGACGATGTTCATCATAATAAAGCGACGTAGGCCGTCGTTTTTAAAAAACAACACCCCTTTTTAAGACAGAAAAAAAGCGATGGATTTTCATCAATTTTTCCCAAAAAAGCGACACTGGCCGTCGCTTTTTGGCATTTTTTTAGTAGTGAATTTCCTTCCAGTCTCATCAAAATCCTTGCAAAGACATCTTCGATTTTATATTTGTCGGGGTTGACGGTGCTACCATCTTTGTTCTTCGTGTGATCATAAGGAGGACTATACCGATCATAATCACGATCTCTATCCCTTCAATCATGATCACTTTCATGGTCCGTCCAACCTTGATTTCCACCTTGCCTTTGATAGGCGGGGTGGGAACCTGATGAATAGTTTGCGAAGTATCGAATCTCCTCATCGAGCTTTTTAGCTTCTTCATCATCCTCATAGGCTTTTGATGCTAGGGTATTTACCTCTTTTGCAGGTGTACCCATCACATGTTTTGTCAAAAGCTCTAATTTCATCATCTTAGCCGTATTCTCCTCTCTTTATTCATTTCATTTTCTTTGTTCCTTGTCAACCAAAGATGTAGAGGGAGAAATCTTAGGAACCTCGGCATCTTGGGTATGCCACCTTCGTTTTTTCTTAGTAACCTCCTCAAGTAAATTTATCTCCACATGATAATGTAACTTAACAAGGGAGTCTCCCGCCGCATTGTCCACCATGGTTTTCTTGAGTGGATCAAGGGCTCAGTAGAAAATTTGGAGAAGCATCTTCTCCGGGACCTCGTGGTTTGGACATTGTGATAGTTTTCCATTGAATCTTTCCCATACTTTATACAAGGGTTCTCCATTCAATTGCCTAAAGTTGATTATCTAATCTCTCAGTTGGAGCATTTTGGATGGTGGGAAATACCGGTCAAGGAAGGTCGTGGTGAGTTCATCCCAAGAAGTGATAGAATCGGTCAAAAGAGAACGGAGCCACAATACCGTCTTACCCGTTAGAGAGAACGGGAAAAGGCATAGACAGATCAACTCTTGGGTTATGTGTGCTATCAAATGGTGCACACATTTCTACAAAACTCTTCAAATGAAGGTTGGGGTCCTCATAAGCTTGCCCCTTAAAAAGACCCTTCATTTGCAATATATGCAACATGACGCTTGTGACATGAAAGACATTGTTCCCATGAGTAGGTGGGATACGGATTCCACTTGAACGACCAACATCATTGAGTTACCCCTCATCATCAAGAGGGCCATCAAAAGACCTGGCTTGACTAGAATTGTCACTCATGGTTCTATTTATTCTACGGAGATAACCTAGAAGGAAATAAAAACAACAACCAAAATAAATATACACCACTACGGGTATGCCCTAAGTAAGAATCAATACCGCACAAGTGAAAACTAAATTTCAATCCCCGACAAAGACGTCATTTTGATAACTTTTACCTATATCATGCAATTTGATAGAGGACGGTCGTTATCAATATCTCAACTTTTGTTGAGGTGAAATCCACATGGAGTGAAAAGTAGAATTCTAGTCTTATGAGTCTTAATACTTACTATGAAAACACCCAAAGTGCAAATAAAGTAAAAAGCATGATTTAAAATAGGGGTTTTTGGTTTTGGGAGAGTGTATGACAATAGTAACTCAATTTCACAAACTACACAACAATTGTAATTTAACTTAGATATAAAGATAATCATCGGATTATGTCTACCTAAGGGCAAATTAGGTATGGGTATATGTAGATGTGGTGTACATGCTAGTTGTTAACAATATGGTAAGCTAGGTCTAAGGTATTTGAGGCTAGCTTGTCAACAAAACCTCAATAACTTCACCTATTGAACCTTTCGGATACCTAATAAGTGCTTTAATTATATTCATATAGTACTTTCAATTGGGTATCCCTATTTCTAGGAAAATACCCAAGATAGTAAGAATTAGTAAAATGAATCCATTAATTATCTACTATTGCCTTGGTTGCCACATACCTCTTTCAAAGATGATGTGGGTTCCAAAAGTTCACCCAAACCCTTCTTTCAAGGATGGTTTGAGCTTTCAAGAGTTTGGGGTTTTCACCCACATTTGAGTATTTGAGGCTTTTACCCACAAATCCTAACCAATTTAATCAAACAATAGTAGAACACATTATCAACTAACTAGCATATACTCAAATACATCACAATCCACAACTAATTACACCTTAGTTCAACATAATCCCAAGACTAAAAGATTTAGCAACTCATGAAGAAAAAAAAGAAGCATATACCAAAAGAATTTTTCAAGGCATCCGTTCTCACAAATACCAAAGTCTAAATCTCCAAATCAAATTACAATTCTTGCATAATTTAGAGTTTCGGTCTCAAATTCAAAGTATTTCTAGTCTTTTGAATGCCCAAAATGGGAATGGGTTTTAAGTTTTTAAGGGATTTAAGGTCGAATACTGAAAATTACAAAACTTCCCCTGGGCCTAATCCTGTGTTGCCGCGATGTACTAGATTTGTTGCGACCGTGAGTAGATCCACGCGATTGATGTTACTGACCTTCTTGACTGGTTGTGATCGCGGCCCTCATTCCTCGATCATGGTAACTGAGGTTTGTTTCTTCTCCAGGACTTCCAGTTGCACTTCTTTTCTCTTCTTTTGATCCTTTTTAGCTCAAGTCCACATCTTTCCATCATAACCTGTATGCCTACAAAATGTGGATATTAGTGCATTTAATCATACATATGTCTCATTTATACATTTAAATCATGGCAATGTGCATGAATGTCAAGTGCAAATGAGTGGTAAATTCACCACTCATCAGTTAGTAATAAAGTTAAAATATTTTTTGCATGCTTTGCTTTTACATGTATGACATTTAGAAAGATCATTAATTTTTATTGTCGAAATTAATTTTATTTCTAAGTTTTTTAATAGAAAGAATACTAATACAACCTAGTCTACTCTGCCACAGATTGATACACTCAACAATATAGCAAAATTGAAAATAATTACATTGGTGGAAATCTTTTGAATAATGTTAAGTACAAATAAGCCTCCACTAAGATATTTCTTCCCAATAAAGTCTCTTCCATGAGAGATGATTATTTTATTAGCTTTAAAAATAAATTTAAAGCCTACTTTATAAAGAAGTGTTCCAGTTTGGAGAGAGAGAATATACAAAACAATGTTCAACGTTAATTTTTTTCAAAAGTTAATTTAAACAAAAATTTTCTTTCGACCATAACTCCAATGATAGTGGAGTTATCCATGTAGACACACTCGCCATTAGTGAACTCCTCAAAGTCATGAAATAACTTTTTGTTGGCATATAAATGTCTTGACGTGCCTATGTCCAATACCTAGTTAGTCTTTTTTATCACTAAATTTGTCTCGATAGCTACTGCAACAATCACTTCAGCACCCTCAGTAAGATGAGTTTGGACATCATCTTGTCCTCCCTTCTTTGATTTTTTCCCTTTTCTTAGATAGCACTAGACAGTCTTGTGGCCAAATTTTTTCCAGACAAAATAAGGTTTCTGTGAATTTTTTATTTGATTCTCCAGCTTGTTGAAGCAATTTTTCTTCTTCATTTGTTCTTTTTTCTGGATTCTTTTGTTTGCCTTCAAACTTGTCTTATACAATAGTACCAAAAGATTCCACAAGGCTAACTTTCGAAGAATTAAAAGAAAAAATTTTCATCTTATCTTTGAGACAACTTGCCTCCTTAATCCTCATGTGACTAATAAGTTCTTGGAGAGTTAAATCCTTTTTCTTATATTTTAATTGGTTTCTGTAATCACTCCAAAATGATGGAAATTTTTCAAGAAGAACATTAACCTGAAGAATCTCACAGATCTTCATGTCCTCATTGAGAACATCAAGAATCAAGTTCTCATATTCGTGAACTTATTCCATGATTGATTTATTATCAATCATCTGAAACTTAATTTACTTTTTGACGACATGTGTTTTCTTTCCTGCATCGGCAACAGTATATTCCTTTTTCAAATTGTCCCATGTTTTCTTAACAAATTAATAAGTGACAAATAAATCAAGCAAATGATTAGTCATATCGTTCAACGAATGTCCTCTAATAGTTTTGTTATCTTTTTCAAATTTCTTTTTGTAGCATCATCAGTAACCACAACAGTATTAAAATATGTATAAATGTTAGAACTATCAACAAGAGGTTCATTAAACAAAACATAATCAAATTTTAATTGTTGAAATAAAATTAGAAGTTTTTGTGATCAATGTTTAAAATTATTTTCGTCCAATGACTCAAGTTTGACAAATTCAAAAAAGTTTGCTTCAAAGAAATATTCATTTATCAATATCGTATCTAAAAAATTGTTTTATAGAAAAAAAAATAGTAAAACTTACATAAATTTCAACAATTTTACCGTTAATTATTTCCTATCCCTGTTTTTTTGTTAAATTACCAATAATTTCTTATTTTATAATTTTCAGATATATAATTAGCATCCAGATGCATTATTTTGAAGATTAGACACATAATTTTAAGCTTAAGAATGTAACAATTAATTACACTATTTTTTTCTTGGTTACATAATTAGCATCCTGATATATAATTTTGAGGTTGAGATACATAATTTTAATTACTGCGATACTTTTATTTCTGATACTATTTGATCGAGATACATAATACATGAACTAGACCAAAGAGAGACAGATAATTAAATTTATGTATTCGAAATTTATGTGTTTGTGGATGTATCCGACTGTTTTTAAAAAAAGAGATTTATGTAATTAATAAAAGGAGGAGAGATTTCATGTATTTTGGTAAAGATAAGTTGTGGTGTTATGTGATTGTTTTTAAAAATACTATAATATTGATATGGAAGTGGAATTATTAATAGTAAGAGAATAGCCACAAATACTGTGTCGTGGCAAGACATTGCTTTGAAAGCAATTTCGATCGACTTTAGTGCAAATCATTGTAATTGTTCTCTCTGCTAGGTTCCACAACTACTTTCAAACATGTGCGCTCGTGGGTGAAAATTTGAAAGTTGCCAAACGAATTGTCAAAATAAGTCAAAAAGAAGACACTACTAAAAAAATGAAAAACCGACCACACGTTGTGGTCAGTTTTTTGTAATATTTTTAAAAATCAAAATAATTATTTCAATAATTTTTATATTTATTATTATTTATTTTTAAAAAATAGAAAAATCGACCACAAGTGGTCATTTTTTTTTAAATATTTTATTGAAAAACATTTTTAAAAAGGTCGGTTTTTAAAAATTCTTTTTAAATTTATTTTTAAAAACACCGACCACTAGTGATCGGTTTTTTATATTTAAAAAAAAATATATTTTAAAAACCGACCACTTGTGGACGGTTATTGAACTAAAAAAATTAAAAAGTAAATAATTTTTAGTAATAATTATATTTATGTAATCAAATATATATTATTTTCATTTAAAATAATTATATATATATATAATGTAAATTATATATAATTTTTTAAAATTACACTGATCACACATAGTCAATAACCAGTATAATAATAATAATAAAAATTAATCATTCTTAAATTTTATGAAAAAAATTACACTAAAATATATATCAAATAAAATAAACAAATTACGTTAAATATAATATTTATCTTTTACTTAGTTTCAATATATGAAATAAATATTTTCCTTGTATATACGTTAAATGACGTTAAACATGCATAATATTTGTATAACGAATATGCATATATATAACCGATAATTCATCAGAATATAATAAATGCGTTCTATTATAAGGTAATATACTTGTGGATGTGATATATATAGTATGTATTAAAGAGTATATATATATATATATATATATATATATATATATATATATATATATATATATAGTAGTGATCGATTGATGGATGCTTTAGTCAAAAGCTAGTATATTAAGCTAATCAAATATAATTAATCGATCACTCATCTGAGTATGTATATGAAACACGTCACATTATAGTATTGGATAATATACTTGTGTACGTATGTGATATATATAGTACATATTTAGAACTTGATATAGTCGATAGTGTGTATATATGTGTGTGTGTGTATATATATATAGTATATACATATTAATTATACATAGTGAAGGTATATTAATGACATAAGATAAAACTAATCGATAATTAATATGATCAGTATATATGAAATACGTTATATATTATTATGGGGTAGTATATTAAAATTGTGTATGTGATGTATATAATACTTATTTGAAAGTTGATAGACAATTGAATATATATATATATATATATATATATATATATATATATATATATATCGTATAGTGACGTATGCAGTAATCGAAAGCTCGATAATTGAATCTATCTATCAAAATATTTTGAATAATATACTGGTATCATACTATTGAGGAAATAGATATACTACTTAGTGCCAATATGTAGATACACGTATATTGTTGAAGTTGTAATAACGTAAGACAAGTAATCAATAATTTATTTTATTAACATATTCTATTACGAGGTATATATATATATATATCAATAAATTTTGTAATTTACGATAAATTTTTGGTTAATTAGCATTTAATTACGATATTATATATATATCGTAATTAAAAGCTAATTAACCAAAAATTTATTGTAAATTGCAAAAATCGACCACATGTGGTCGGTTTTTAAAAGAAAATTCAGAAAACCGACCACAAGTGGTCGGTTTTTACGATAAATTTACGATCACGTGTGGTCGGTTTTTGCAATTTACGATGAATTTTTTATTTTCTAATTTTTTTAAAAAAAACAACTACATGTGGTCAATTTTTTTTAAAATATCCATAAAATCGACCACTTGTGGTCAGTTTTCAATAAAAAATAACAAAATATTTTAATTATATAACTCCTACCCGACCCCACCCCCACATGACCCAACTCGACCTGACCTAAATACACTAGACTAAATCGACCTAAACACACAAACACACATACAAATCGATCCCAAAACACACCCAAAATAGAATTCCAATCACAAAAACCACTGCTCCGGTGAGTTCTCCAACGACTGCTTCGGCGACAACAGCTTAGGTCAGGTGTGAATCTTGTTGTATTTTACAAAATTTATGCTTTTTGAGGTTGATTTATAGGTGTACTAGTTTATATAATTATGAAATTTATAATGGTGAAGATTAGGTTAGTTTGAACTAGTTTTTTAAGCTCGTTTGTAGCTCGAATTTTGTTTAGTTATTTGTGGAATTTTTGAGCTATACACATAATTGTTTGAACTAGTTTTGCTTGTTTAGCTTCTTGTTTTAGATATGAATTTTTCTTGATTGAAGTTATTGATTGTATAAATCCTCAAAGTTGGAATCTTTAATTATGATTTTGTAAGATTCTTGAATGGATTTTATGGTTTAGCTTGTTGTCTTTAAAGTGAATGAATTTACTTTTATGGTTTAGCACTTGATCTTGTTATTTTTTATATGAGCTTTGCTAAATCACTCAAAGTTGGAATATTTTGTCTTGATATTTTTAGGTTCTTGATTCGGTGACCGGTTATCTCTTTCACTTTAATTTAGGCTAAGGAAAGGTAAGTTAATTTCTCTCTATTAATTATTGTTGTTATCTTCTTGGTTTTGCTCATATTGAAGTCTAGTGAAGTTGTGTGTGTCCTTGTTCGATTCACTAGCTTTGTTGTTATCTTCTTATTATTGTTTATATTGAAGTCTAGTGAAGCCGTGTGTGGCCTTGTTCGATTCACTAGCATTGTTGTTGACATCTTGTAGGTCTTGTTGTTATTTTGTGTTTTGAATATGGTTTTGTTTTGATACTTAGTTACTTGAAAATGGTTAAGTGTAGGGACTTTAAAGGGGATTTATTTATTTTGAATGCGGTTTAGGTGATGATTTAGTTGGTTGAAAATGGTTAAGTGTAGGGATTCAAAGGAGATTTTTTTGTTTTGAATGCGGTTTGGTAGGTGACCTAGTTGGTTGAAAATGGTTGAGTGTAGGGACTTTAAAGTGGATTTTGTGTTTTGAATGTGGTTTTATTTTGATACTTAGTAGATTGAAAATGGTTAAGTGTAGGGACTTCAAAGGAGATTTATTTGTTTTGAATGAGGTTTGGTAGGTGATTTAGTTGTTTGAAAATGGTTAAGTGTATGCACTTTAAAGTGCATTTTTTTTGTTTTGCATGCGGTTTTGTCTTGATACTTAGTTGGTTGAAAATGATTAAGTATAGGGACTTTAAAGGGGATTTATTTGTTTTGTATACAATTTGGTAGGTGAATTAGTTGGTTGAAAATGGTTCAGTGTATGCACTTTAAAATGGATTTTTTTTATTTGAATGCGGTTTTATTTTGATACTTAGTTGGTTGAAAATGGTTAAGTATAGAAACTTTAAAGGGGATTTTTCTGTTTTGAATGCGGTTTGGTAGGTGACTTAGTTGGTTAAAAATGGTTAAGTGTATGCACTTTAAAGTGTATTTTTTTGTTTTGAATATGGTTTTGTTTTGATACTTAGTTGGTTGAAAAAGGTTAAGTATAGGGACTTTAAAGGGGATTTTTTTGTTTTGTATGCGGTTTGGTAGGTGACTTAGTTGGTTGAAAATGGTTAAGTGTAGGGACTTTAAAGGGAATTTTTTTGTTTTGAATGCGGTTTGGTAGGTGACTTGGTTGAAAATGGTTGAGTATAGGGACTTTAAAGTGGGTTTTCTGTTTTGAATGTGGTTTTGTTTTGATACTTAGTAGGTTGAAAATGGTTAAGTGTAGGGACTTTATTTGTTTGGAATGAGGTTTGGTAGGTGACTTAGTTGTTTGAAAATAGTTAAGTGTATGCACTTTAAAGTGGATTATTTTGTTTTGAATGCGGTTTTGTTTTGATACTTAGTTGGTTGAAAATGGTTAAGTATAGGCACTTTAAAGGAGATTTTTTTGTTTTGTATGTGGTTTGGTAGGTGACCTAGTTGGTTGAAAATGGTTAAGTGTAGGGACTTTAAAGGAGATTTTTTTGTTTTGAATATGGTTTTTTTTTTATACTTATTTGGTTGAAAATGGTTAAGTGTAGGGACTTTAAAGGAGATTTTTTATTTTGTATGTGGTTTGGTAGGTTACTTAGTTGG
This sequence comes from Capsicum annuum, assembly GCF_002878395.1. Lineage (NCBI taxonomy): Eukaryota > Viridiplantae > Streptophyta > Magnoliopsida > Solanales > Solanaceae > Capsicum > Capsicum annuum. The sequence goes on from NC_061113.1 coordinate 164,304,188, forward strand.
TTGAAATTGGTTAAGTGTAGAGACTTTAAAGGGAATTTTTTTTGTTTTGAATGTGGTTTGGTAGGTGACTTAGTTGGTTGAAAATGATTAAGTGTAGGGACTTTAAAGTGGTGTTTGTGTTTTGAATGTGGTTTTATTTTGATACTTAGTTGGTTGAATTTGTTTTGATTACATAGATAGAACCTTATTATAGCTGGATATATCAACGGAACAATGATAATAGAATGGGAATTAGGGAGGAATTTGTTAAAGGTGTCAAAAGATGTGTTGAACATGCTAAGACGCTTGATGTTTTGACACGTTTTGGGGCTATTCGTTGTCTTTGTGTTAGATGTGATGGTATAAATCTTGTAAGTAAAGAAGTTGTAAAGGAACATCTTTATAAAAAGGGGTTTCACGAGGACTTTTTAAGATTGTGTGGTATTCATGGTGATGTTGCGCAAAATAACTTTGTTGTTGGAGAAAGTAGTAGGTCTACAGGGCATAATAACAATCAAGATACGAGGATGACAGAAATAGTGCACGATGCTTTTAGGATGCAACACGGGGGTGACTTTAAGGAAAATGTCGAAGATGTTCCTAATAGCAAAGCAGGAAAATTCTAAGAACAATTGCATGCTGCATGTCATCCTTTGTTTGATGGGTGTTCTCACTCTCGTTTGTCTGTTGTTGTTAGATTATTAAGTCTGACTGGAATATTGCTGAAGGAGGAATGGACTCAATGATAGACCTAATTAAAGAGTTAGTTAACCCCGACTTGGAGTGTAACGCCGCAAAATCTCATCCCAAAACGTTACACGATACTTAAGGCTACAAGCAGCTCCAAGCTAACCTTTGAACCTGCTACTATATATAAACCTTACTTTGAGATGAATAAAGCAAAACGATGGTACTGTCATACCAAAATCATAATTGAATACAAAGAAATACTTGTCTGAATAGTCATAATACTGAAAGTCTAAACATACTGATAATCTAGTCTGACAAAGCCTCTACTAATCAAAAGCTATAGATTCATTGGGACAAACCCCCAACTAACTCGACTAAACTGGAAACAATAACAATCAAAAATCTGAGCGATGGGTCCTCAAACCATGAGGACTCACCAGCTGTGGAGTGTGGATAAAGATACTCGAGAATCACTGTCACTGCTGAGACTGAGCACCTGAACCTATATTATGAGACAATGTAGCACACAGATGTATATGTGGATCAGTACTTTGAGGATGTACTCAGTATATAGGTGTGTATTTAAGTAAACAATGTTATCATTCTTCATAAAACATGCATGCTGATATGAATGACTCACATAGCTTGATGTAAAACTGAAATCAGAATCTCATAAATCATGTATATTGAAGCATATAGTACAAAAATCTGTATTCTCCATCTTATTCTCAAAACTTGTAAGCAAGAGAAATCTTAAAAACAATAGCTTTCAAAACATATACTTTTATCTTAGATTTTAGGACTTTGGGAACCTCAAAATCAAACTTTCAACATATAAACTTTTATCTTAATTAGAGTGGGGACTGTTTTAGGAGTTGATTCTAATCAACATAAATCACGTGAGCCACATGGAGTCCAACGTCTTGCCCACATTAGAGAGAGCTGCTCTACCCTTACCATTAGAATAGAACCTTAACTTTAGTGATCACTATCTTAACTCACTTGGGGTAAATCAGAAACCTACGGAGACATGTAGTTCTGGGGCATGAGACCTTGGAATCATACCCAACTCGGTGTTAAATACTACTCCCATACTTAAGCTCAAGACTTTTAGGAAATCTACCTTAAAATAATTCAAGGGTCTATAATAAAGACCAAATATACTTCTCTTGACTTTAAGTCACAATTAATGTGGATCCCTATTTAGCTTAGACCTAAAAGATCAAACCTTTAACTAAAATCTGAAAATAGCTTAGCTATGGGGTACTTCTGACCTAAACAATCGTGAACAACAATCTTTAAAGGGGGTCTATTGACCTAAACAGTAATCTCAAATTAGATATCTCAAAACTCATACTTGTAATGTAATTACTCATAAAGTATCTTAAAATCTGTAAATTTCATCAATAGGCATGGAAATATAAATAAAATCATATAATTCAACTTTTAATCCATGGGAAATCTCGCAATCTTACAAATAATGAAAGTGGGTACGAACCCTAACTTAATTTCATGGAAAATCTCATAAGTTGTAGAAATTTTGTAATTTAGAATAAGCCTTTAGCCACAAGGGTAAAAGGGTTACCCTTGTTCAAACCCCATATACCTTAGATTATGACTTGTAGATGAACAAGCTTGCTTGAGACTCTTTTTCGTATTCTTGAGTGAGGGTTCTTGAAACTTTTTACTTGGGAACCTTGAATCTTAGCTCAATTTGTAAAAACATGGTGGGATCTTGAAGTTCTTGGAGAATGAATTGGGTTTTGTTCTTGAGGAAGAAAACCCTAGCACTTGATGTTTTTGATGAATCTGAAGTTATCTGCTTCATTTTGGATATATCTAGGTGTTAAAAGGGTGGGAAAAAAAAAACCAAAAAGCCCTTTTAAAAATGGCTTTAAAAATGCTGAATGGGATCTGCGACGGCTCGTGCGATGGTCCATTGCTAGCTCGATGGTCCGTCGGCCTGACCGTCGCACCTGGGCCAGAATGTGATCTTTCTGCCTTAGTTTCTCCGTCGCTAGCTCAGTAGTACGTCGGTCATTTCGTCGCGCATGGCTAGAAGGTGGACTCACTGCCTCCGCTGTAACGGTTTGGGCAATGGCCCGTCACTAGCTCGACGGTCCGTCGGTCCCTTTCCGTCGTGCCTGGGCATTTCAGATTGCTTTCTATAATTCGGCCATAACTTTCTACCTCAATATCGGATTTTGACGAAATGGGTGTTGTTGGAAAGATAATTCAGCTTCTCATGTGATAAAATATCAAAATTTGAAAAATTCAATATGGTTTAAACACTAATCACTTTGGAAGTCATTCCTTAATCTTTTAAAGGCGAAATTAGGCTTCACTTGACATGCTCTAAAGGCTTAAACTACGAGAAAACTTTGCGGGGTCTTACAATATCCCCCCCTTGGAAACATTCATCCTTGAATGTCACTAGTTAGACTAAAATACAGAGGAACTAAGGGTGCACAGCTGAAACAAATGGCTAAACCGGCTTTATATCTTTCTAAACTTTTGAATACTTCGGAAAGTGCAAGAACTTATACAAGAATAACCACATAGCTGAATATTTGATTGGAAGGAACTGAATTAAGGAAGAATAATACCTTCAGCTAGATTTGAACTCACGGAGAAGAGGTGCGGGTACTTGGCTCGCATGTCTGCTTCTACTTCCCAAGTAGCACCCTCAACTGACTGGTTCCACAAAAGAACTTTGACCAAGAAAACCTCTTTGTTCCTTTGTCTATGAATCTGATGGTCTAGAATCTTAACTGGAATCTCTTCGTAAGAAAGACTGGTCTGAATATCTGAGCTCTGCAGGGATCTACAACAACAAAATCACCAATGCTCTTCTTAACCGTGGAGACGTGAAAGACAGGATGGATAACTGATAGATCTATGGGCAACTCAACTTCATAGGCTACTTCCCCCACACCTCTCAGAACTCTATAAGGGTCAACATAACGGGCCGGACTAATCTTTCCCTTTTTTCCAAACCTCTTCACCCTATTCATGGGTGAAATCTTAAAGTACACCAAATCACCCACCTCAAACTCAAGATCTCTTCTTCTCACATCTGTATATGACTTCTAACTATTCTGGGTTGTATTCAACCTTTCTCTAATCAACTTAACTTTTTCCATAGCCTCAAACACAGCATCAGGTCTAATCAAAGCAGCTTCACCCACTTCAAACCAACCTATGGGTGATTTACATCTCCTTCCATACAAAGCCTCAAATGGGGCCATCTGGATGCTAGAGTGATAACTATTGTTATACACAAATTCAATCAATGGCAAATACTCATCCCAACTTCCTTTGAAATCAAGAGCACATTCCCTGAACATGTCTTCCAAAGTTTGGATGGTCCTCTCATCCTGACCATCTGTCTGCGTATGAAAAGCAGAACTCAAAAGAACTTGGGTACCAAGACCCTTCTAAAATGCTCTCCAAAACTGAGAAGTGAACTAAGCACCCCTATCCGAGATGATAGACAAGGGATCCATGCAATGCAACCTGACTAACTCCCAAATGTACAACTTAGCATCATTCTCAGTTGTATAAGATATATGCACTGGTAAAAAATGCGCTGACTTAGTCAACCTGTCCACAACAACCCAAATAAAATCATGATGACGACGCGAAAGGGGTAGACCAGTCACGAAATCCATATTCACTTCTTCCCATTTCCAAGTGGGGATACCAAACTCTTGCAACTTACCACCAGGTCTTTAGTGCTCTACCTTAACCTATTGACAAGGTGTGCATTTTTCCATAAACTCAGCTATATCCTTCTTTATACCACTCCACCAATAGATTTCTTGCAAATTGCGGTACATCTTGGTAGCACCAGGATGAATAGAATACAGCACACCATGTGCCTTATCCATAATTCTCTACTTTAAATCACCAACAAAAGGAATACACAATCTATTCTGGCATCTCAACACACCATCTCCCCCTTGGGAGAAATCCTCTACATTTTGGTCCTTAACTGACTCCTTCAGTCTGACCAAACTAGCATCCATATCTTGCTGCTTCTTCACTTTCGAAACTAAAGACGATTCGGAACTACTCTGAATCCAAACACTACCTTTAGCTGAGTCAAGCAACCTAACACCTAGTCTAGCCAAATAATGCACTTCACGAGACAACTCTTTCTTATCCTTCTCTACATGAGACGCACTTCCCATGGACAACCTACTGAGGGCGTCTGTCACTATATTGGCCTTCCCTGGATGATATAACACACTCATATCATAATCCTTTAGCAACTCTAACCACCTTCTCTGTCTAAGATTTAACTCCCTCTGGGTAAACATGTACTGCAAGCTTTTATGATCATTAAACACTTCCAACATGAACACCATACAGATAGTGTCTCCAGCTTTTTAAAGCAAAGACCACAGCAGCTAACTCTAAATCATGGGTTGGGTAATTCTTTATATACAACTTCAATTGTCTAGAGGCATAGGCTATAACCTTTCCTCTCTACATCAACACACAACCCAAACCAACTCTAGAGGTATCATAATACACCATAAAATTATTCGTACCATCAGGCAATGTCAACACGGGGGATGAAGTTAGTCGAGTCTTTAACTCCTAAAAATTCTTCTCACAAGAATTGACCACAGTAACTTAACTTTCATTTGGGTCAGTCTAGACATAGGAGATGCAATAGAGTAGAAACCTTCAACAAAATGGGGGTAATAACCTTCTAGAACCAAGAAACTTCTAATGTCTAATAGAGGGATAGGTCTAGGCCAATTTCTTATAGCTTATGTCTTTTGGGGATCAACTCTAATGCCTTTGGATGAAATAATATGACCCAGAAAGGCTACTCACCTTAGCCAAAATTAACACTTACTGAATTTGGCCAACAACTGATGATCTATAAGAGTTTGCAAGACAATTCTAAGATGATCTGCATGGTCATTCTCAGTACGGGAGTACACAAGGATATCACCTATGAACACTATGACAAACATATTAAGATACTATCTGAACACTCGATTCATGAGGTCCATGAAAGCTGTTGGACATTGGTTAGCCCAAAAGACATGTCTAGAAACTCAAAGTGACCATAACGGGTTCGGAAGGCTGTCTTTGGGATATCACACTCCCTTACTTTAAGCTGGTGATAGTCGAATCTAAGTTATATATTTGAGAAATATCTTTCACCTTGAAACTGATCAAATAGGTCATCAATTCTAGGAAGAGGGTACTTGTTCTTAACTGTAACCTTATTCAGCTGACAATAGTCAATGCACATACGTAAAGAACCATCTTTATTTTGCACGAACAGGACAGGTGCGCCCCAAGGAGAAATACTGGCCTTATGAAACCCTTATCTAGAAGATCTTTGAGTTGCTCTTTCAACTCTTTAAGATCTGCGGGTGCCATACGGTATGGAGAAATAGAAATAGGTTGTGTATTAGGAAGAAGGTCAATCCTGAATTTTATCTCTCTATTAGGAGGTACCCTTGGGAGATCTTTTAGAAAGACATTAGGAAACTCATTAACTATACTAACTGACTGAATGGTCAGAATCTCAAACTTAATATCTTTAACTCTAACTAGATAGCAGATGCAACCTTTGGATATCAACTTTCTATCTTTGAGATAGGATATAAAGTGACTCTTGGGAGATACTAAACTTTCAGGCCACTCAAAGACTGATTCATCAGGAAACTGAAACTTAATCACACGAGTATGATGCATAAAAAGAGTGAAGCCAATCCTTACCCAGAATAATATCAAAATACACCATATCTAACTCTATCAAATCAGAAAATATGACTCTATGAAGAACAGTAATAGGACACTTTTATATACTTGCTTAGTAACAACTAGCTTACCTACTAGAGTAGAAACCAGGAAAGGCTCAAGAATCTTGTCGGGACTCATTGCAAAATTCATAGGAACTAATGGGGTCACATAAGAGAAACTTGACTCAGGGTCTATCAATATATAAATATTAAATCAAAAGACATGGAGCATACCGGTAACAACATCTGGTGAATCCTCCTACTCCTGGTGAGATGGAAAGGCATAGAATCTATTCTGGTGCTACCGCCAGCAGTACTAGAGGAAGCACCTTGAGGAGGAGCTGGACAGGCTAAGAAAGCTAGGGCACTAGTATCCTGAGTTTGAGGTTGGATATCTCTACTCCCCTGCCTAGCATGCGGGTAATTTCTAAGTCTGTGGCCCAATTTTCCTTAACCAAAACAACCTCTCTTCTCTACTAAACACTTGTTGGGATGAGTCCTGCCACACTTAGCACAAAAAGGATAACTGGGCCTATTACTCACACTATTCTGGGACCTAGACATAGAAGACTTATTCCCTTGATCTTTCCTATTTCTGGGTGTGGGAGCACTAGCTAACGAAGGCATAGCATAGACAAACGACTGTGAATTTACAGATGGTATTCTCCATGGGATCTAGTCTGACCATGCTCAAACTGCTTTGATCTAGCCCTCTTATTTCCCCTTACTCTATCTCTCTTCCTTATCTTATCAACCTCAATCTGATGAGCATGCATCATCAGTCTTGACTGATCTATATCCCTATTAAGCATCGTAGTCTTACACTTTTTCAACACTAAACTAGATACACCGATCATGAACTTGCTCATACTAGATCGGGTGTCAGCTACCAAGTCATGAGCATACTTAGCTAACTGGTTAAACTTAAGGTAATACTCCTTTACAGTCATAGAGCCTTGCCTCAGGTTTATAAATTCCTCCATCATTGCCTCACTTATCTCAAGTGGGAAGAATTTATCCAGGAATGCACCTTGAAATACCTGCCAAGTCATATGAGCAGCATTCTTCCTTCTATTCTTCCTTTACTCCACAACCCTGTCATAAGTTATATCTTTCAGCCTATAAGATACTAGCTATACATTCTCTTCTATAGAACTATGCATGACTTGGGTGATCTTCTTTACCTTCTCAAGATACAACCGTGGGTCTTCACCTGCCTTAAACCCATAGAACACTGGCGGATTCATCCTTATGAAATCTCAAATTTAGGATTCAATAGAATCACCTCCTTGCTGGTGTGGAACTGCAGCTTGGTTACTAACCTAAACATTCGCAGTGACTACTTGGGCTAACGCCTGATAGACAGCCCAAAACTCAACATGAGACATGTTCTCATTCAGGGGATCAGTCGATTAAGGTGGCTGATCGATATTCCTATGGGCATTAGCTCTTCGGGGAAGCATTTTTGTCATAAGAGAGCACGAGTCAATAAAAGATAGAGATAGTAGTAGGCATGATAGACTCTGAAAGAAAGTGATGACTTTTTCCTAAAACATCCCGTAGCCTCTTGCTCATAGATATGGCATGCAACACACCGATGATTAACACTCTACGTAACGCAACTTATCAGACGGCCTAGGACTCCTTAAACCTTAGGCTCTGATACCAAGTTTGTAATACCCCAAAATCTCATCCTAGAATATCACACGATGCTTAAGGCTACAAGTAGCCCCAAGCTAACCCTTTGAGCCTGCTACTATATATAAAACTTACTTTGAGATGAATAAATAAAAATGATGGTACTGTCATACCAAAATCAAAATAGAATACGAAGAAATACTTGTCTGAATAGTCAAAATACTGAAAGTCTAAACATACAGATAATCTAGTCTGACAAAGCCTCTACTAATCAAAAGCTAGAGAGTTATTAGGACAGAACCCCAACTGACTCGACTAAACTGAAACTAATAACAAATGAAAATCTGAGCGATGGGTCCTCGAACCATGAGGATCAACAGCTGTGGAATATGGACAAAGGTACTCGGGAATCACTGTTACTACTGAGACTGAGCACCTGAACCTACATTATGAGATAATGTAGCACACAGACGTATATGTCGATCAGTACTTTGAGGATGTACTGAGTATATGGGGGGTTTATGCATTTGAGTAAACAATGTTATCATTTTTCATAAAACATGTATGTTGATATGAATGACTCACCTAGCTTGATGTAAAACTGAAATCTGAATCTCATAAATCATGTATATTGAAGCATATAGTATAAATCTAGTGAGTCATTATACTTAGTTCTAAAATCTGTATTCTCCATCTTATTCTCAAAGCTTGTAAGCAAGAGAAATCTTAAAAACAATAGCTTTCAAAATTTATACTTTTATCTTATGGAGAATAAGGGACTTCCTTAAAACTTAGTGATTTTAGGACTTTGGGAACCTCAAAATCAAACTTTCAACATATAAACCTTTATCTTAATTAGGGTGGGGGACTGCTTTGGGAGTTTTTTCTAACGGACATAAACCATATGAGCCACATAGAGTCCAATATCTTGCCCATGTTGGGGAGAGCTGCTCTACCCTTGCCATCGGAACAGAACCTTAACTTTAGTGATCACTATCTTAACCCACTTGGGGTAAATCAGAAACATACAGGGGCACATAGTTTTGGCGCATGAGACCTTAGAATTATACCCAACTCAGTGCTAAATACTACTCACATACTTAAGCTCAGAACTTTTAAGAAATCCACCTTAAAATAATTCAAGGGTTTATAAAAAAGATCAAATGTACTTCTCTTGACTTTAAGTCATAATTAATATGGATCCCTATCTTAGCTTAGACCCAAAAGGTCAAATCTTTAACTAAAATCTAAAAATAGCTTAGCTATGGGGTACTTATGACTCAAACAATCTTGAACAACAATCTTTAAAAGAGTTTGTAATATCCCGCATGTTTCAAAGCTAGGAAGTGAATAAGTATTCCTACTTATGAAATCTCCTATCCTGTGATTCATACTTGAGTACATGACTTACAATGAATATCCTAGTGATAGTATAGCTTATGATGCATTAAGCATGTTCATATGAGTCACTTAAGTAATACAAGCTAAGAGTTTTTGAATCCATCAAGTTTTAGTGTTTGATTTTGCAAGGGTCATCTTTGAACGAGTATAAATTGATGTTAATATGGTATTTTGGCTTATTTATACCCACTAAATTGTATAGAATCGAATTATCTTTCCAACGATACCAAATTTGCCTTAATCCAATACCCGAGCGAAAAGTTATGCCCATTTTTGTGAGAGACAGTAAGCATAGGCGATTGGTTAGGCGCCACCGAACCCAAGCATAGGCGATTGGTTAGGCGCCGCCCAACCCAAGCATATGTGATTACTTTGGCTCCACCTAAGCCAATTATAGGTGTCAAAAACACTCTATCTTGAGTTATTTTAAAGGTAATTAAGTCTTTAAATACTCCTTACACGTCCCTAAACTTAACCCTATGAAATATATAGCTTCTAAACATACTGCAACCCTATTTTCATCTCAAAGCTCATCATCCAAGAGCACTAAAGGATAAAAACAACTAGGATTGCATAATTAAGCTTGAAGATCCGATTTCAAGGAAATTCCTCCGTCAATCATCAAGAATGTTCCTTCTAATGTATGCGTGGTGTTCATCTACGGATTCCTTTGATCCGTGGAGTTCAAGAATCAATCTTTAAAATACAAAAGCTTGGTTGATTTTGGTGATATGATCATACCCATGTTGATGCTTGTTGTTTTCCTCTTTTTCATTATAAAAGTACAATTTCTATATTGTTGGGTGTTGATGATCATGTTGTTAAGATTGGGTGATTCCCAAGAAGGAATCTTTATATGTTTTTGTGAATTCATGATATCATATGAGTTGGAAACATGTAAATTTGGTTATTCTTGATGTATAATTTGATGAATTCACCTATGCTTAAGATGTGCATGTAAGGTGTTTGATAAAATGCCTAAGGAACTATAAATCATGCAATATAGCTAAATTGTGACTAAGTGAAGGATTCATGATATGCCTTTACGTTCCAATGAATTCTATGATTGATAATGTGCCTTGTAAATGTTGTTGGAATACTCATGAACTATTCTTATGAGATTATGCTATGTTTACTTGCAAATCCTACTTATGAAAAAGATGCATGATAATCATGCAATCCACATGAACTTCCATGCTATTAGTATGTGTTGCCAATATGATTATGCAATGAACATGATATTAAAATTGTGCAAGTACTTCCATGTGATATGAAATCCTTTCCATGCAATACATTATTGATAACCATGCTTAGTATGACATCCCTACTTATGATATTATAAATTTTGGACTCTACTCTTATGATCAAGCCAGTCATGTGTGTCAGTTTCCTTCCATCGAGTCCTGGGGGTACTTGTACCCAAAAACTATTGCTTTGTGCCAAGATCTATGTCATGTTTCACGATATTCGAACTCAAGCTATGATTCCATAGACTTCAGTCAGTCATGTGACCCAGGAAAACCTCATGATCTTAGTCAGTTGTCAGATATCAGTAACATTCTGCCAGTCAACGGAATTCAGTAAGATCAACTCATGTACAGTCAGTTATTCATGTCCAGTCCCTCCAAATGGGAGTAGAGGTTATCACCGAGTGAACCCAAGGATGGGAACTCACCCTCCAGTTCAGGGTGTGATTCTTAGTAGCAATCCTTGTGTTTCAGAACTAGGTAGCTAGCGTAGGTTGAGACATCTTAACCTGTCAGCTTAGGGTTGATGAGGTGGCTTAACCCATCAGTTTAGGGTTCCCACTGTTCTCATTGAGTACCCGCCAAATAAGGGTCACTCACAGCTATCCTTACCAGTGGTGCGGTATTGACACCCCTCCAGTCGGGGTAGAGATTGGACCCCAACTTAGCCATAACAGCATACACGGGGTATATCGGTTAAACACTACCTCCCACAGTTTCAGTAATAGTCTTAGTAAAAGAACTCAGGGCGTTCATCAGATTTCAGTATATACAGGACTATCTGATACAGTCATCCATATTATCAGTTTCAGTATTAGTCTCAGTAAAAGAACTCAGAGCGTTCTTCATATTTTATTATATACAAGACTGTCAGATACAGTCATCCATGTTATCAGTTTCAGTATCAGTCATGACAAGTTATCAGTAAACCATGTATTAGCTTACAGGTCATACTATCACATATTCACGGTCCCAGTTTCTATATATGTGTGTTTGCACTCCCATGTTCATATTAGTCAGTCAGTGTTGTTCATGCATGAAACCCTTTATGTTTAGCCTACCTTCCTCGTATACTCAGTACTCCAGTTATACTGACGCATTTGTTCTATGGTGCTTTTTTTTTCATGTTACACCATAGGTTCTAAGACACTAGCTCCAGCCCAGCAGTAGCAGTAGCGTTCTAGTCACAGAGACACAGTGAGTCCTCATTGATTTGAGGATAATATAATTTGATTCATTTATTTATTCTTCAGTTCAGTTTTATAGAGTTAGTTGGAGACATGTTCCTCCAACTCCTTATTCAGACAGTTTAGAGACTTTCGAATTTAATTTCAGATTTACATTCAGATTCAGTTGTTTTGGGTATTTTCTCCCACATGATTGTATTCAGTTGAACCTTATGGCCTTACAGTTCCATGTATTCCACATTATTATATTATGATTTGCAGTATATAGGTACAGATATCAGTCATGGGTTAGCTTGTGGTCCCTCGGGGTCATGAGCACCGTGTAGCATCCTGGTTCAGGAAATCGGGGTGTTACAAACATGGTATCAGAGCCTAAGTTTCAATAGAATCCTAGGAAGTCTGAAATCTGCATCTAGTAGAGTCTTATATATAGGTGTGTTGCGCACCACATTTATGTGTGGGAGGCTATAAGATATTTTAGGAACAGTCGCCTTTCTTCATTATTCATGTCATACTAGTGAGCATAATCACAAGTTAAACTCTCAGTCTAATCCATTCTTCTCTTATTCCAGACCATGGCCCTAAAGAGAAGAAACCAGCCAGCTCCTCAGCCCGAAGATCCTTTGGGCAAACATATTTCCCATGCAGAGTTTAGAGCCACATTTACCACACTTGCTCAGTCCATGGCTGCACAGAATGAACAGCCACTAATCATTCCGGCCAATCCAATGGCCACTTCCAAAGCAGATAGGGTTTGGGAGTTCACCCGGATGAACCCTCCATATTTCCATGGGTCTAAGTATGATGAGGACCCTCAGGAGTTCATTGACCAAGTCCAGAAGGTCATTGACATCATGGGTGTTACTTCTATTGAGAGTGATGAGTTTGCCGCCTACTAGTTACAGGATGTTGCTTATGATTGGTACAAACAGTGAAAGTTGGAGAGGTTAGATGATTTAGGCCCTATCGAGTGGGAGGAATTTGTCACAGCCTTCTTAAATAGATTCTTTCCCCAAGAGCTGAGGGAAGCCAAGGTTCTTGAGTTCATCAACCTCAGGCAGGGAATATGATGGTTAGGGAGTATTCTCTCAGATTCACTCATCTAGCCAGGTATGCTCCTCATGTGGTTGCAGACAATAGATTTAAGATGAGTAAGTTCGTATCAGGGGTCAATGATAGCATGGTAAATGAGTGTAGGTCTGTGATTCTGATCGGTGATATGACCTTAGCAAGACTCATGACCCATGCCCAGCAAGTAGAAGAGCAGAAGTTTAAGACTAAGGAGAGGCAGAACAAGAGAGCAAGGTCAGGTAATTTCAACTTTGCTTACCCCAAGTTAGATAGAGGAAACCGTTCATAGTTTTGCTCCAAGTCAGCCGTTCCAAATCCTTCCTCTGCCAGTACTTCAGTGCCAAAGTTCAGAGACGACAATAAAAATAAAGCGCCAGGCTTTAAATCTCAGGACAGTGTTAGCAGTGCCCAAATGAATCCCCTTTGTCAGACTTGTGGTAAGAACCACAAGGGCATTTGCAGAGCCAGTTATGATATCTCAAAAATCCACGTCAGCAGATTTAGTGGAGTTAGAGATGACTAATTTTGATGTCATTCTCAGCATGGATTAGCTTCATTCCTGCTATTCCACAGTCGACTGCAGAAATAGGATAGTTCAATTTCAGTTCCTGAATGAGCCCGTCCTAGAGTGGAAGGGTAGCATTTCAGCGTTCAGGGGTCAACTAGTTTCCTACCTTCGGGCAAGGAAAATGATTTCTAAGAGGTGTGTGTATCATCTCGTGTATGTCAAAGATTCTAGTTTTGAATCTCCCAGCCTCGAACAAGTCCCTGTTGTTAATAAATACTTAGATGTCTTTCCTGAAGATCTTCCAGGCATTCCTCCCGAAAGAGAAATAGACTTCGGCATAGACCTTCTTCCAGATACTCAACCTATTTCTATTCTGCCATACAGAATGGCACCAGCAGAACTCAAGAAACTAAAAGATCAGTTGAAGGATCTCTTAGATAAGGGATTCATCAGACCTAGCATTTCCCCATAGGGTGTGCCAGTATTATTCATGCGCAAGAAAGACGGTTCTCTCAGGATGTGTATTGATTAACGTCAACTCAACAAGGTCACAATCAAGAACAGATATCCTCTTTCCAGGATTGATGATCTATTCGACAAACTTCAGGGTGCCAGTTACTTCTTCAAGATAGACCTCAGATCAGGCTATCACCAACTCAGAGTTAGAGAATGTGACATTCTGAAGATAGCTTTCCGTACTCGGTATGGTCACTTTAAATTTTTAGTCATGTCATTTGGTCTTACCAATGCTCCAGCAGCTTTTATAGATTTGATGAACTGTGTGTTCAAGCAGTACTTGGATATGTTTGTCATAGTCTTTATAGATGATATTCTGGTCTATTCTCGCATAGAGCGTGATCATACAGACCATCTCAGGATTGTTCTTCAGACTCTCAGGGATCGCCAATTATTCGCTAAGTTCAGCAAGTGTGAATTTTATCTAAGATCAGTAGCATTCCTTGGCCATAATGTTTTCGGTGATGGTATTAGAGTAGATCCTCAAAAAACTGAGGCAGTAAAAAACTGGCCCAGACCCGTATCCCCATCAGATATTAGGAGTTTCTTGGGTTTGGCTGGCTATTACAGATGGTTTGTCGAGGGATTTTCTTCTATTACATCTCCCATGTCTAGATTGACTCAGAAGAAGATTAAGTTTCAGTGGTCAGATTCATGCGAGAAGAGCTTTCAAGAGTTGAAGACTCGACTCACCTCCGCTCCAGTTCTAGCTATTCCAGATGGTTCAGATGGTTTTGTAGTCTATTGTGATGCATCCATTGTGGGTTTAGGTTATGTCCTCATGCAGCATGGTAAGTTCATAGCCTACACCTCCAGATAGTTAAAGCCACATGAGAAGAATTATCCTACTCATGATCTTGAGTTAGCAGAGGTAGTTTTTGCCTTGAATATTTGGAGGCATTATCTCTATAGAGTTCATGTAGATGTCTTCACAGACCATAAAAGCCTCCAGTATGTTTTTTCCCAGAAAGATCTCAATATTCGCTATAGAAGGTGGTTAGAGCTCTTGAAGGATTACAACATGAGTGTTCTTTATCATCCGGGCAAGGCCAATGTTGTGGCCGACGCTCTCAGTCAACTCTCCATGGGTAGTATTTCTCACGTTGAGGATAGTAAGAAAAAAAATAGCTCAGGAGATCCATCAGCTTGCCAGACTAGGCGTTCTCTTAGTCGATTCTTCAGAGGGTGGTATATGTATTCATAGTAGTTCAGAGTCATCTCTAGTTTCAGACGTGAAAGAGAAACAAGACAGAGATCCTAGTCTTGTCAAGCTTAAAGAGTCAGTTCAGAATCAGAAAGTCGAGGTTTTCTCCCAAGGGGGAGATGGTGTTCTTTGTTATCAGGGTCATCTATGAGTTCCAGGTGTAGATGAATTGAGGCAGTAAATTCTTGCAGAAGCGCATGGTGCGCGATACTCTATTTATCAAGGGGCCACTAAGATGTACCGCGACATGCGGGAGATCTATTGGTGGAGTAGGATAAAGAGAGATGTTGCAGAGTTTGTGGCTAAGTACTCTACATGTCAACAGTTTAATATAGAGCATCAGAAACCTAGTGGTTCCATGCAAGAGTTCACCAATCCAACTTGGAAGTGGGAAGAAGTTAACATGGACTTCGTGATGGGTTTGCCTAGAACTTGTCATCAGCATGATTCAGTCTGGGTCATTATAGATAGAATGACCAAGTCAGCTCATTTCCTTCCTGTTTGTACTTCTTATTCCGCCTAGGATTATGCCAAACTTTATATCAGAGAGTTAGTTAGATTCCACCGAGGATTATGCCACTATCTATATTAGGGAGTTAGTCATGTTTCACGATATCCGAACTCAAGCTATGATTCTATAGACTTCAGTCAGTCATGTGACTCAGGAAAACCTCATGATCTTAGTCAGTTATCAGATATCAGTAATATTCTGCCAGTCAACGAAATTTAGTAAGATCAAGTCATGCACAGTCAGTTATTCATGTACAGTCCCTCCAAATGGGAGTAGAGGTTATCACCGAGTGAACCCAAGGATGGGAACTCACCCGCCAGTTCAGGGTATGATTCTTAGTAGCAATCCATGTGTTTCAAAACTACGTAGCCAGCGTAGGTTGAGACATCTTAACCCGTCAGCTTAGGATTGATGAGGTGGATTAACCCATCAGTTTAGGGTTCCCACTGTTCTCATTGAGTACCCGCCAAATAACGATCACTCATAGCTATCCTTACCAGTGGTGCGGTATTGACACCCCTCCAGTCGGGGCAGAGATTGGACCCCAGCTTAGCCATAACAGCATACACGAGGCATGTTGGTTAAACACTACCTCCTATAATTTCAGTAATAGTGTCAGTAAAAGAACTCAAGGCGTTCATTAGATTTCAGTAGATATAGGACTGTCAGATACAGTCATCCATGTTATCAGTTTCAGTATCAGTCTCAGTAAAAGAACTCAGAGCGTTCTTCAGATTTCAGTATATACAGGACTGTCAGATATAGTCATCCATGTTATCAGTTTCAGTATCAGTCATGACAAGTTATCAGTAAACCATGTATTATCTTACAGGTCATGCTATCACATATTTACGATCCCAGTTTCTATATATGTGTGTTTGCACTCCCACATTCATATTAGTTTGTCAGTGTTGTTCATGTATGAAACCCTTTATGTTCAGCCTACCTTCCTCGTATACTCAGTACTCCAGTTGTACTGATGCATTTTTGCTATGGTGCTTTCTTTCCATGTTACACCATAGGTTTTAAGACACGAGCCCCAGCCTAGCGGTAGTGGTAGCGTTCCAGTCGCAGAGACACAGTAAGTCCTCATTGATTTGAGGACAATATGATTTGATTCGTTTATTTATTCTTCAGTTCAGTTTTGTGGAGTTAGTTGGAGACATGTTCCTTCAACTCCTTATTCAGACTGTTTAGAGGCTTTTAGATTTACTTTCAGATTTACGTTCAGATTCAGTTGTTTTGGATATTTTGCCTACATGATTGTATTCAGTTGAACCTTATGGCCTTACAGTTCTATGTATTCCGCATTATTATATTATGATTTGCAGTATACAGGTACAGATTTCAGTCATGGGTTAGCTTGTGGTCCCTCGGGGTCATGACCATCGTGTAGCATTCTGGTTCAGCAAATCAGGGTGTTACAGGTCTATAGACCCAAACAGTACTCTCAATTTAGATATCCCAAAATTTATGCTTGGTAATGTAATTACTCATAAAGTATCTTAAAATCTATAAATTTCATCAATAGGCATGGAAATATAAATAAAATCATGTAATTCAACTTTTAATCCATGGGAAATCTTACAATCTTACAAATAATGAAAGTGGGTATGAACCTAACTTAATTTCATGGAAAATCTCATAAGTTGTAGAAATTTTGTAATTTAAAATAAGCCTTTAGGTACAAGGGTGAAAGGGTCACCCTTGTTCAAACCCCAAATACCTTAGATTATGACTTGTAGATGAACAAGCTTACTTGAGACTCTTTTTTGTATTCTTGAGTAAGGGTTCTTAAAACTTTTGACTTGGGAACCTTGAATCTTTACTCAATTTGGAAAAACTATAGTGGGATCTTGAAGTTCTTGGAGAAGGAATAGGGTTTTGTTCTTGAGGAAGAAAACCCTAGCTCTTGATGTTTTTGATGAATCTGAAGTTATCTACTTCATTTTGGATATATCTAGGTGTTAAAGGGGTTGAAAAGGACCAAAAATCCTTTTTAAAAATGCAAAACGAGATCTGTGATGGCTCATATGATGGTCCGTCGGCCTGACCATCGCACCTGTGCCAGAAAGTGATCTTATTGCCTTAGTTGCGATGGCTTGGGTGATGGCCCATCACTAGTTCAATGGTCCGTCGGCCATTCTATCATGCCTGGATATAAGGTAGACTCACTGCCTCCGTTGTGATGGTTTGGGAGATGGCCCATCGCTAGCTGGACGGCCCGTCGGCCCCTTTTCGTCGCCCTGGGCATTTCAGACTGCTTTCTGTAATTCAGCCATAACTTTCTACCCCGACATCGAATTTTGACAAAATGGATGTCGTTGGAAAGATAATTCAATTTCTCATTTTATAAAAAGTTAAAATTAGTAAAATTTAATATGGTTTAAAAACTAATCACTTTGGAAGTCATTCCTTAATCTTTTAAAGACGAAATTAGGCTTTACTTGACATGCTCTAAAGGATTAGACTACGTGGGAACTTCGCAGGGTCTTACATGGAGGTTATTGATTCTTTCTATAAGGCAAAAAGTTTGGTCTCAAAGTTAGGTCTCTCATCGGTTAGAATTGATTGTTGTGAAAATAGTTGCATGTTATACTTTAAGGAAGATGCTAACCTAAATTCTTGTAAGATTTGTTAGCACCCTCGATATAAGCATGGTTTTAGTAGAAATCAAATTGCTATTAAGGTGATGCATTATTTATCTCTAATACCAAGGTTGAAGAGGTTGTATTCTTCAAACAGCTCAGCTCCTTATATAAGATAGCACAGTGAAAATAGAAGGCCCATTGGTGTTATGTGTCATCTATCTAATGGAGAGGCTTGGAAGAATTTTGATACAACTTATTCAGATTTTGCAGCTGAGCCACGATACATTCGTTTGGGATTATGTGCGGATGGGTTCTTTCTTTTTTCAGTTGGTACTGCGCTATATTCATGTTGGCCTGTATTTATCACTCCTTATAATATTCCTCTTAAAATGTTGATGACTAGTCCCTATATATTTCTGAATTATGTTGTTCCTGGCCCACGTAATCCAAAAAGCTGAATAGATACTTACTTGCAACCTTTGATCGATGAACTTTAAATTTTATGGCATGAGGGGGTTGACACTTGGGATATCTCTCTTAAATAGAATTTTAATCTATGTGCATATCTAATGTGGATTGTTAATGATTTTCCCGCTTATGGAATATTATTTGGATGGATGACAGCTAGAAAACTAGTTTGTCCATATTGCATGGAAAAAATAAAGTCTTTAACATTGAGACATAGCAGGAAAAATTCATGGTTTGACTATCATCGTTGTTTCTTGCCACCTGATCATGAATTTAGGAGACTCAAGAATGCATTCAGAAGGAATAAAAGGGAATATGATGGTTCACCTTCAAGGCTGTCTGGTCATGACATCTGGGAGATAGTTCAGGATTTGCCTAAGGCTAGCGAAGAACTATTGTACAGGCTTGATAGATATGGTGTTTTGCATAACTGGACTAAGCAGAGTATATTTTGGGAGTTAGAATATTGGCTAGATAATTTACTTAGAAATAATGTTGATTTCATGCATACTGAGAAGAACTTCTTTGACAACCTGTTTAACACAGTTCTGGACATGATCGGTAAAACAAAGGATAATCCTAAGGCCAGACTTAACTTACCAAAATATTACAAACGCAGCGAATTACACTTACAGGAGGGGCCCAATGGCAATGTTCTTAAACCCAAGGCTAGTTTTACATTCAAGTTGGACCAAAAGTGTCAAATATGTGAGTGGGTCCAAAGTTTGAAGATGCCCAATGGATATGCCTTAAATTTGGGAAAGAGGGTTGATATGGCACTGGAAATATTACATGGAATGAAAATCCATGATTGTTATGTTATCATGTAACAATTACTTCCAATTGCTTTTATTGGTTTACCTGAAAACATATGGAAACTAATAGCAGAGATCAATTTGTTCTTTAAAGATTTATGTACCACCACACTAAAACAAGAAAATCTGGCGTGAATGGAAAGTAATATTGTTATTATCACCAACAAGATGGAGAAGATTTTTTCGCCAGCATTCTTCGATGTGATGGAACATCTTCCTATTCACCTTGTGCATGAAGCTCAGTCAGGCGGTCTATTTCAAACTAGGTGGATATATCCATTTGAACAGTAAGCAATTGCAACATATTTAAATTCATACATATCTTTTTTAAATATAGTAAACACCTAATCTTAAGATTGTGCAGGGCAATTGGAAAATTGAAAAGGGGTCCCAAAAATAAACATAGGTTGGAAGGATCTATAGTTGAGGCATATCTTGTAAGAGAAACGTCTCAATTTTGTTCATACTACTTTCGTAATGAAGTTGCTTGTTTAAGAAACCGGACGAATTGTCATTAGAACGATGTGAATGAACCTTATTTATAACCAACCGATATCAATTTTCAATCAATCTGGTTGTAAGGCTAAAAAGACCATACTTCGCCGATTCACTCCCACGAAATGCAAAGCAGCAACTTTGTATGTCTTGCTGAATTTCCCGGAAGTTGAGCCCTTTCTGAAGTAAGGAAATTAAAATTTTAACATATCTTATTTGTTTATTCATTATCTTAAAGAAACTAATTATGTTTCGTGCGTTGGATCTTCAGTTCATTTAAGACTCAATTCCACAAAAATCAAGTGTACGCATCCTTTGCAACATGGTTTACATATGAGGTTCGTAGGTGTATTAATATTTTTACAAATTTTAAACATTTACACATTCCTCAACTAACATATATATATATATGTATAATATTTATAGGTACACCACTCACCAAATGCAGCCGCATATGATCAACTCTTGAGAGATATTTCTATAGGTCCAGTTGAAGCTCATGCAATATCCCATTACATAGTAAGTAGGTTCAAATTTTCCACCGAACAATACTCCAGAACAAGGAAATCAAATAATAGTGGTGTTTGGGTTAAAGGTGATGATGATGTTGATTACTTTGGCATCATACACGAGATCTTAGAACTGTAGTATGCTAGTTTTCCAATAAAAAAATTATCCTCTTTCGATGTAAGTGGTTTGATCCAAGCACAAGAGGTACAAGAGTACATAAGGAGCATAATATCATTGAAGTGAAGCACAATAGGTCGTATCCTATTTATGATCCATTTGTTCTAGCGCAAAATACTAAACAAGTGTATTATTCTCCTTATCCATTGCGTAGTGACAAGTCTGATTGGTGGACTGTAATCAAAACAAATCCTATGGGTAGGTGGAAGTGGAGAATATACTAGAGACTGCATATCGAAATAAAATACAGATTGATCACCAGTCAATGGACGTTGACTTAGTGGATAATTTGAATCACCCAAAAAATATATTTGAAGAAGTTAATATTGCACAAGAAGAGGCTGAGTGGGTAAGAGATGAGAAAACTTTCGAAGAGGGTGAATGGTTTAATAGAGAGTCTTCAGAAGAGGAGGATTAGTTGTGTAGGTTGTATTTATTATGTATTGATGTCTTTATGCTTTGTACTATATATTTACCTATATGTTTCTCGTTTAAGATTGATATGTAATATACTGTTTAAGATTGTTTTTTTCACTGTTCCATAATTTATATAGTAACAAATATATTCTTGTCTATCTTGTTTTGTTGGAGCGATTTGAAATATGAATTAGTAACTTGAAATTAGTTATTAGGAATATTTTCTTATATATTCATTTTGTAGGAACTAACTACTTGTTAACTTTATATAATTTAGATGTCAGACAGAGATGACAAAGGTAAGGAAAAAATTGATCTTACAAAACCAAAAAAGAAAAGACAATATCTGCCTTATAAACGACCAACAGGTATTCATATATCTGAGGGTCGATTTGCTGACGTGACAGCACGACCCTCGTATTCTAGGTCATCCCAGCATTCGGTTCTCACTCCTACGCATATTGGGCCACTTCATGGATCTACACTGACCCAATCTGCTCCCATTACAGTACCACGACCACTACAGTACTATCAGACGGCCACTGTCACATTCGGACATGTGCCATCATCGATACCCTCCTATAGCAGTCACGCAGCTACACACAGTGATTCTGCTGGATCTATTGGGTTGTCGGATCTTCAGCTTGGAGGCACTCCATCTGGTGCTTTAGATATGCCCACGCCAGTACATCCACCATCATTTGATCCGCAGCCAGGAGACAGAGATGATTATGGGAGGTTTTATCTCATTCCATTTGCGACAGGGTAAGATTTCTAAATATAATAACATTATTCATTTTTTCATTACTATATTATGATGCTCTATGAAATTGTTGTTTGATCTTGTTGTAGGTTTAGGATGGATGCTAAAGTTGGATAAGATGTGAGAAAATGCATTTGTCAAAACTTCAATGGCTACTGGACCAGTTGGCATCAGGTTTCAGAACTTGATAGGGAGAGAATGTTCAAAGAATTTAAAGAAAGAATTAAACTTATCGACTACTTAACACTTTGTTAGAACAAATTATTGAATATTATATTTTTGTTTTTGTTGTAGAAATTTTACTGGTGGATGATGCAATACATTTCTTATAAGGAGGAACTTTTTCAGAAGATGTAGAGTCAGGTTTAACAGTCTGGGATTATGCCCGAAACAAGTTGGTAAAACCTGATTGGATTACTGAACCCTTATGGCAATTGTATTTTCGCCTTTAGAATAGCGAAGGATACCAATTGCTGAGGGAAAATGAAGGAAAACTCGAGCATCATCAAAGGGTGGCTCTCTACATACTGCGGGTGCCAGAAGTACCCTTGCTGTGCAGGAAAAATTGGTATGTAACTTTTACAGTTTTAACTGTTTGTTTCTATTTAAATTTTTAATTGTTTGAACATTAATAATTTTTTAATATGCAGGAAAAAGAAAAGGGTTGGGAAATACCACACGATGAGCTATTCGAGGAGACTCATCTGAAGAAGAAAAAGAACCCCACTGATGAAGATATCTGGGTTGAACCTCATGCAAAATCTGCCAATGTAAGAAACAAATATTGCATTTATGAATCTTTTTCTCAAATTTGATATTATTCAATTATAAGTACTTTACTAGTTTTTGACTTTTAATTTTAACTTTACTTTAAATTAATATAGGACAAATATAGGAAGCTCCTTAGTGTGTATCGTAGTACTCAGCCTCCTGAAGCTCAGGGTAACTCACTACCCCGACATGTAGAGGAGGAGTTATGGGAAAAAGTTGTGGGTCCTGCAGTTAGAGGCCATTACTACGGATAACACAATAATTTTTTGGCGACAATATTAGGTGTTCGTTTGGCCCTGCATCCTCTAGCACTTCAGCTGATAGAGAAAACATTGAAAGACTAGAAAGTACGGTTTCTAAACTCACTGAAGAGCTTACTGAATAGAGAGAGAGGTCGCAGAAAAAGAAGGAGGAAACTTCGTCACAAATCAGGATGCTGTAGAAGCAGTTCAACTTTTTCATTTAGACTGCAGGGGTTATTCCTCTGTGTCCTGGTGATGTTGTTCGGGCTGCAAAAGGACTTGCCCCCTGGATGATATCAACACAGATAAGGATATGGAAGACGAGGACGAGGACGAATTCGATGATAATGACTTTCAGTTTTTTGACCTTTGTATGTGTTGTACTTTGAATTTAGATATTATGTTGTAGTTTGTACATTTTTTAAACTATTGTTGTAGTTGTTAACACTTTTGAAACTATTGTTGTACTTTGATTCACACATTATATTGTAGTTTGTACTCTTTTGGAACTATTGTTGTGTTGTACACTTTTGAAAGCATTTACAATTTCTGATTTTAAAAAAAAATCACAGAAAAACCGACCACTTGTGGTTGATTTTTTATTAAATTAATTAATTAATTAATATATTAGAAAATCGACCACTTGTGGTCGATTTTCTGTTGAATTAATTAATTAATTAATTAGAAAAAGCGACCACTCTATTAAAATTAATTAAATAATTAAATAAAAGACCAACCACTTGTGGTCAGTTTTTATTTTTTCATTTTTTTAAAAATTATTTTTTCAAATTTTAAAAACATAATAATAAATTTTAAAAATAAATATATATTTTTGAAAAATCGACCACTTGTGGTCGGTTTTTAAAAACTACCAATTGTTTACCGACCACACAGTTTGGTCGGTTTTGTGGTTGAAATTTGGGAAAAAATTGACCACTTGTAGTCGATTTTTGTGATCTGAATTTGGGGAAAACCGACCACAAGTGGTCGATTTTCTCCTTTTTTTTAGTAGTGAGAGGAAAGGAGGAAAGTGTTTTCTTTCTTTCTTTGTTGTATATTATGTTCACCAAAGACACTCTTTCTATAGGATTTGAAAGAGTTGTTACAAGGAGACTTAGAGCCCATTTGGATAGGATTAAATCTGATCAAATCAGCTTTTAATCTTCTTCGCTTTTTTTTTTTAACTTTTTTAGGTATTTGGTTTAAATAAAAAGTACTTTAAAAAGCTAAAATTGATTTAAAAGATCAAAAAGTGAGAGGTTGGTACTCCTAACTTTTTATTTTTAGATTAAAATTCTTTTAAGTTTGTCCAAAATATTTACCTTTTTTACCTCCCGATTTGTAGCATTTTTTTCTTTTTTTCTTTGTTGCTTCTCTCTGTCTCTTCCCTTCGGTTTTCTCTTCATCTTTCTCTTTTGTTTTTGCATTATTAGAATTAAAAATTATATATAATTAACTTATTTATGGTGTTAACAAAACACATTTAAGTCATTTTGACAATAAAAAAGTGATTAGCAACACTTTTTTACCTAAAACATCAACAATTATCTTTTCTGTTTCATCACTTCTATCCAAACACTTATCTGCTTAATTTATAAGCACTTATTTTCATCTTTTAAGCACATAATCTAAAAAGCTATTTTTTTTTAATCTTATCCTAGGGCTCTTAATGGTACTAAAGAACTATCAATCTACAAGTTTCATAATTCTTATTTGGAACTAATATTTTGAATAGATATATTTGTTTTCTTTGTAACGGAAAAGCTTTTTATTCTTTAGATTACACAAAATGCATTAATATGGAACTAATTCTACATCAATTGTCTTTCAAATTTAAATTTGGTGAGCAGGGGCGAATCCAGGGTGCTGGGTGGGGGTTCATGGAAACCCAGTAACTTTCGTACGGAACTATTATTTATATAGCGAAATCTAGTAAATATATAAGAATTATAAGTTAGGAACCCATAAATAAAGTATGTTGTTGGTCTAGTGGAGTAGATGGATTTGTAAAAGATTTATTGTCCTGGTTCAAATCCCCTTAACCACTATTTATTGTTATATTTGCTAAAGCAGGGAACCCACAAACATTAAATTGCCTTTGTTGGCGAGACTCTTGCACCAAATGAAGGCTCTCTAGCTAAAAGATGACTTAGGCAAATTGAAAAAAAAAAATTACATTCTTTATTGTATTTTCTATAGAAAAAGATACATGGAGAAATTCTTTTAGATAAACTTTATTTCGGAGTAGAGGCAATAGAAATAATTACCACAAAAAATTAAATAATAATAATAATAATTCAAAAAAAATTACGTGAATAGAATAGATCTAATTAAATAAGATTTCATGATACATTAATCCGATTCTTCACTGGTGCAGAGCATCCTTAAGGAAATAGAGGGAACTCATATGATCATCAATAACTGATGATGTTATTGGAATTGGAGTAAATCCTTGGTAATCTCCTTTTGCCTTTGCTAAGCATAAATCTCTAATGTACTTTGAAAGACCATCTTTCTGAATTAAAGGTTGATTCGCATACTCGTCAAATGCCATCCACTGCAAGTAAGAATTAATTGCTACGACATGTAGTAAAGTTTTTTAAAACTATCAGTGAATTATAACGATAGCGGGTTAATTACTTTTTCTTTCACCGGGCTCTGCCAATTACCATACATATATATATATATATATATATATATATATATATATATATATGTATGTATGTATGTATGTACATACATATATATATAAAGTATTCTTAATGCGTAGATGATAGAACTTGAACTCATAAAATGTACGTTACATATGTACATACCCGGGCTGCCTCAATTTCTAAGTCTTGCTTTTGGATGTCAAATGATAAAGGGCGCATCATGCAAAGGAAGAACAAGTCTGACTTGTTAAAGAATGAGTTGGGTATTTGCCTGCATGCAGCCCATGAAAAAATAATTAACAAGACTCGAGAAATCAATACATTCGCCACATGATTCTGCGGATTGAAATTAATGTCAAGAATTCTTTGTAACACACTATTCAATTTGCTGCATATTCAAATGCCAATTAATTGTTCTAATATTGACTTCTTCCAACTGATCGAATTGTCAATGTCTCTTATTTCACCAGCATAAGATTCCAAAATATTTGATGTAATATCTGAAAAGTTAAATCTTTTTGTGTACACAAAGGAAAGGTCGACCTTGACAAATTGAATCTTATTATTTTTGAATTGTTAGTAATCAAATTTCAATATTTGATCATGACTCTATAATATTCATTTTTTACTTCTACTAAAAATATGAAAAGTTAAATCTTATAGTCTTAGCCTCGACTCTAATTTCTTCTTTCGGAAATATTTTATGGCACAAGTTTCTTACCTGAATGCAAGCACTTCCAGAAATTCTGCGTCAATCTGCAATAAAAAGACAGAATTAAATCTTAGGGAAAAAATTACTACTCCACATTCGTCCACTGTACAAAAATTCGATGATCACTTTTACTTGTGTAGTTTGCAAAATCATGAGATAATTTATCACTTAATTTTTAAATTATTCTTATTAACTATAGTAAAGTTGCTGGTAAAGTTGTTGTCATGTGATCTCCAGGTCATGGCTTCAAGCCTTGGAAATAGCCTCTGACAGAAATGCAAGGTAAGGCTGCTTACGATACGCCGTTGTGATGGGGCCCTTCCCCAGACACCATGCATAGCGGTAGCTTTAGTGCACCGGACTGCCCTTTTTTTTTTTTTAATTATAACAGCTTTCTAATGCATTTTTTAAAATATTAAATTTATTTTATTCAAGGGTGAAATGGTAAAATTATCATTCTATTTATTGTTGTTTAAGACGGTGTGTCAAATCAAAGAAGTAAACTAGACGACACTACTTGTTGATTACATTAATAGCAGAAATGGTATATATATATCAGTGGATGGATTTTCATTGAATTAAATATGACGTGTTGCGGACTTACTCCAGTTTCTTCTTTTAGCTCCCTTATTGCACCTTCAAATATACTCTCGCCCTGCAAATCAAGAATAGCGCCTCGAGATACATGATGTGTTCTAAGAGCTGACTTTAGCTTATGTTAGAAAAACATAATCTTAGAAGGAAGTCCTTTTTTCACGCCTCAAAGCCACCTTAAGAGATACTGATCATATATTGTTTAGGAAAATACAGACGACTCCCTTCAGGATATGATAAAGCAATTTTGATACCTGCAAAATTTCTTTCGAAGGCCGGCCTAATTATAAAGTTAGCAACTGATCACTATTGTGAATAGCCATCTTAATTCATGAATATACATGTCTATTTAAATTTTCGTTTAACATAAAACTGAAACTACCCAGACTTTTAATATATGAAGCCTTTAAACTCATTTCACCTTCCGTAATGAGAAAATCGCACTTCATATATATTACAAATTATCTAGCAGCCTTAATTCAATTCGAAAGCAAATATACCTCCTCAACTGTTCCAGTAGGTATCTTCCATATGCCACTTCCCTTTAATCTGCCACAATTCTCTTGCACAACAAGCAACTGAAACCAACAATATTTTTATTTATTTTTTTTTTTTTGCAAATTTTAGAATTTAAATAAGCAGCTACTATCAAGATGCTCAACCATGCACATAGCTGTCCAAGATGATCTACACACTAATATTAATAACTAGAATGTACTCTTCTCGGGGTAAATAGTCGTATTGACTGTGCCTGCAAATAGGGAGCAATCGCCGTGTACTCTTTAGTGTTTCAGTTTTATGACACTTTTTTCTTGAGAGATTTCAAAATGAATGTGACTTTTTAATGTTTAAAAATTACTCTTGAACATTAATCATTTTACCTTCAATAAAAGTGCTCTCTTATATTTATATAAATATCAAGATATGTTTAAGAACATATTGTATTGTCCAAACCCTAGCAATGATTAGATAATATAGAAAATTACTTCATTGATCGGGAGTATTATATTGATGATATACCAAATCAAGAACAGATAGTTTCATGTATTATTAATTCTCTGCTTCAATTACTAGAAAAAAAAAAATTCTCTGCTTCTCAATTTATGTGAAATTATTTGATTTGACATGAAGTTTTAAAAAAAAGACATCACTTTTAAAATTTGTGATCTAAAATAAGTCATAGATACATTTATTTATATTTAAATTATATCATCAAGAGTAAAATGAAAAGTTTAACGCTAAATTATTTCTAACTAAGTAAAGTATAACACTCCTTTTAGGACAAACTAAAAAGAAAATAAATTAGAACCGATGGAGTAGTAATATTTTACACCAACTCTGTAAATTATACCTCTCTTTTGTGATTGAAGACAATAGCACCAATGCTCACTTTGTGTGAGGCATTTGCGGGGATGGTACTCTCACTATCAGCAATCCAATGCACAAGCATAAGGTAATAAGGTTCTGCATGATGGTACCAAAACCCTTCCTGTTGACATTTTAATTAATTAAGAATCTGATTTTGGTTCATAACAAGGTCGTTCATGTCGAATATATCCTCTAAAAATTTATTTTATTATTTTGGAGGATCCATTAACCCCCTTAAGCATACACCATCAAATAAGTTTTTAAGTACATGTACCGAAGAAAATACCTTAACTGCAATCTCAACCAAATTTGCAAATTCAATAGGCATTTTAATCCACACACCCTTCTTTCCCTACAAAATAAACATAATATTGTTAAGTACTAGATTCCCTTAGTAGAATCTTCCCCCACCATAATTTTGAGGAAAGTCCTGCAGAAGCAATAAATTAATCAACAAATTAAGTTATTATTAATACCCGCAGCTTCCACTCTCTTAAGGAATTTTTAAGCATGTAATGGAAGACATTGGGTTCGATAGGAGCCTCTACTTGTACAATAACGCCTCCATGCTCATCATTGATCGCTACAAGCAGATCATGAATCTTATTATTAATCTTCATAACACCATTTTGGATCAACAT
This sequence comes from Capsicum annuum, assembly GCF_002878395.1. Taxonomy (NCBI): domain Eukaryota; kingdom Viridiplantae; phylum Streptophyta; class Magnoliopsida; order Solanales; family Solanaceae; genus Capsicum; species Capsicum annuum. Next base: position 164,333,129 of record NC_061113.1, read on the forward strand.
TTTCTCCATATAAAGATACTATTTGAATTAGATTAATTATTAGAATGCGGCAAATTAAAGAAGCTTGGTAGTGAATATGTAAAGTGAGATGCATGGCAAAATATGGGAGCAAGTAGTTTAAATAGGTAATTAGTCTGGTGCCGTGGTGGGTGGGCTATTTAGACCACCACTTTTATTTGTTGATTTCGTCTTTCTGGGTTTTACGTGATGATCATGTAATGTGGTACGTCCTATATCTTTTTTATTTTACAACTATATGGTATTACCACACAAAGGCAAAATACACAGGGCCTTAATTTTTTTTAGAAAATTTCACTAGACATCCGAACTCAGTTATGTTCCAATTGAATACATCAACTCCTAATAAAATATTTCAATTTATAGACATTTTTTATTCAAATTTTGAAAAAACTTTTGTTCTGTTTTCATTCATCTATAGATAGTTAAGTTAACCAAATACAATATATATGTCATCTCATTTAATTATAGACATCAAGCCAAGTTGAGATTTTATGGCTTATTGAGGCGAATGCGCATAACTAAAAAACATGACATCTTATGTGGTTAACTTATTTATATAATCAATGAATGATCAATGAGAACAAACATTTATTTTCTAACTTTGAATTGAAAGTATTTAATTGGATTTGAAACACTTAATTTATTAGGGGTTGATATTTATGCTTGATTCAAACGTGATTTAATTTAAGTATCTAAAATGATATCTAAATGAAATATCATGAAAAGTTTAATGAATTGGTTATCTATTAAGCCTATATTAGGAACCCAACAAGTCCGATGAGAAAAATTTGTCCCACGTTGAGAAACCATCCCCTTATCCAATTAGCACTCAGTTACCTGAGAAATCACATTATCTAAAGATGTGAAAATAAATAAATCATATACATATATTGTATATTCGTTTTCACCCCCTAACTTTGCTTTAAAAATTAAACCCCCTCAATATTGAATAATAATCATATGTTTCCATTTATCCTATACAATGTTCATTTTATCCTTATAATTTTAATCTTATACTTATGTAACTAGTCTAAAAATACGCGCCCACGCGTTTACCTCACTTCAATGTGTTCACTTATATTATTAAAAAAAAATGTCTGAACTAATAAATAAATTGACAATTTTATTAATTATGAAAAACGCTTAAACAACAAATTAACATATTCATCAAATATCATATAAAAGCATTAAAAACAACTTTAACTACATTAAAAAGTATTACCAAGACTATAGAACGACCTCCGTTACACGAGAAGAAAAGAAAAGAAATTGGAAATTAAAATGTGCAAGATAGTATATATTAGAGCTATATGACAATAGATATAACTAACACTTTATGTAGAATGTGGAACATATGCAATTAGAGAATCACAAAGTTTAATGATTCACATCTAACTCAAGTTTTTAAAGTGTTACAATTTTATAATTAAAATAAAAAGGAAAATAACTTACCTTGTATATATGGTTATATTAATTGGTTCTCCTTGATAAGAAAGATTTCTCTTTTTTGAAGTTAAAAATCTTGTAGACGAAAATTTTCATCTCATGTTAATTCTTAAAATAAGAAAAGAAGACGTAGAATAAGTGTGAATTAGATTTAAATATTACAATATATCACAAAATCTTTTAAAAGTTCATCAAGAGAAAGCATTTAACCCAAAGAAAAAAAAAAACTTCTTCCCTAAAAAATAATAAAGAAAATAAGCAATTGAGTATCAAAATAAGAAAAGCCAATTAAAATCATGAACAAATTATAAGTTGAATTTGACATATCACGAACAATCAACTTTCTCAAATAATATGAAGATTCAAATAGGTTATACACCATCAAATATTAAAATCTAATGATAATTAAAAAATCAAGCATAGAAAATACATATAACAAACAATTATAAAAAATATAAAGTGAGACTATTTACTAATATGATGTACTCCCTTCATTCCAAATCATCCGTCTGAAATTTCCTAATTTGATTTCTCATTTTACTTGTCCTTTTTCATTAATCAAGAAGAGACCAAAACAAAAATCCATATTTTACTCTTTGCATTAATTACTTTTTCTTTAAATTAAAATGTAAACATCATTTAATAGGGATACTATGGTAAACTAGCCATGTTATTAATTATTTTTCTTAATCAATGTGACATCTTAATTTGGGACGGGTAATTTGAGACGGAGGGAGTATTATTTAGGGCTTCAATTTATACTAATGTGACATTATTTTTTTTTCTTTTCTATAGAAAGACTTTTAAAAGGAATTCTGAATTTATAAAAGTCAAAAAAAAATTCTTCTGTAAAGAGAATTATCTAAATATGATAGACTTTTAGTTTTTTCTCTTTTCTTTTCTATTCAAAAGACTCTTAAAAATGATTTTCAATTTATAAAAGTCCAAAACCTTTTTTTCTCAAAAAAAAATAAATCTAAATATGAAATTTTTTATTTTTCTTTCGTAAATTATATTTCAATATTAGAATAACATGAATTCGATATAAACTAAACTTGTACAAATAGAAGTTTTAGGTGGGTTTTTTTCGCCGACGTTTTTTTTCTTTCCTTTGGTCAATCAACTTTTTAGGCCTTTGTTTTCCTTATATTTAAAATAATAAATATAAAATAACCTTTGTGGGTTATAGTTGATTTAGAATTCTGGAAAAAGTATTAGTTGAAATTAATTCTCATGACTTCAAATAAGGAAAGGTTTTATTAAAAAAAATATTTAATTAATTCTCAACTCTCAAGTATTAGAAAAAAAATTAAAAAGATGATTTTGTCTAAAGTAAAAACTTTTAATGAAGGGCAAAGAGTTCAGACAATATTTATAAGGTCCTTCACACTTTTAGTATATTATAGATTATAGATTATAGATACATCTTTATACTATATATAATATATATTTTTTAGGAAAAAAATACCTAAAAGAACAACATAAGTTTCAAAACTACTAAAAATTCCTCCACTTTTAAAATATTACATATATGCTAACATTTACAACTTTTACTAAAAGTTGAGATACGTGTTTAACACCTCGTCATTATACGCGGTTACTTTACCAAAATAGGATCGGTTTCTTCCTGATTATACACCATTTATTCTGTGGTGGTTTCAATCCAATTTCTCTCTCTAATCCAAACTTTTGAATTAAGGTAAATTCTTTCCCTAAAACCATATTCAATTTCTTCTAATCTTATCTGACGATTTTTTTTCAAAAAGAAATAATTTGGCACTGTGGTTACAAAGTGAATTTTTTATGTTTTTGTTGAACGAATTCTTTGGTTATCATTTTTTGGTCTACATTGTTTTGAATTAACATTATGAATAGAGATTTGGGACCATCTTTTAGTCTTGGATCTCTCAATTAGACAGTATCAAACATTATGAAGAAATTATAAACTTTATTCCGGGTAGTTTTGACTACGAATCTGTTAGTTTTGATGAAAATAGTTCTAAGCATAGAAACAATCCACATATTATGAAGAAATTACGGTAAAAGCATGCCAACAAGGATAAGAAAAAAGAAGTTTGTGTTTCTAAGAAAAGAGAACCTAACAGTTCTGGAGGTAAAGCTCCCCCGCTAAGAGAAGAAGAGTTGTTGAAGTTATTTTCAGAGATGAGCTTCCAAAGTTCTTTGCATGTTCAGATCAGTTGAATAAGGTGAGATACATATTTTGACTTGCATGACACGTTTTAAAATTTCTTGCATATATGATTTTTTTGTTTATAATTTTATGTAACGATCTAAAAATTTGATGAAATATGTGAAATTTATTATTTTGTATGATTTAACTATTTTACCCCTTCCCGTAGTTGAATTATGATATTTTTGGGGTGTGGGAGTAATTGACATGATTTTCAATGCATTTTGGTACCATTTATAGATATTGTTATTTTTAATGGCTTCGAGAGCCTTATTATAGACTTATGGAGATATCTTTTGATATGTGCGATGGATGGCTGAATGGATTACGTCAGCAACTCCTAAATATCGATTTTAGGATAGGTAGACCTTTGGTTTGGGTCCCAGTGCACCCGAGCTCATTTCGACCTATTGATCGAAAAGTTAGAAAATTAAAAATATGGGTGTGGGAACCACATTTGGTCGAAACGACCTCGAATAGAAAATCTGACTTTGCCAGCAGATCAAGAATGTAAATTTTAGTGTTTTAGCATATTTGGTGTGATTTTACAACTTTTAAAGCTCATTTTGACCCTCGATTTGGAAAAATACAATTTTCGATTTCGGGAGTCAACTTTTTGAAAATGATATTTTTTTTGAAAATCCGAATTTGTCAACACGTTGTAACGTCGAATTTAGTGTGGTTGCATAGTTCGTTTGCATATATCAGACTCCGAACGAATTTCGGACACCCATCAAAGTTCACATTGAACTAAAAAGAAATGAACCAATTTTTTTCTTCCACTATATATAGCAGTTTTTGGGCTTATTTTTCTTATTTTTCATCTTGTCTCTTAGGAGTTAAACCCTAAAAATAGTGTGAAAGCTTAAAAATAAAATTTGTAGGAGCTTGGGAAGCTAGATTAACACCTATTTCTTGGTTTTATTACGGATTTAAGGTAAGAATTTACCCTTTTCTTAGTAATTTCTTGATTAATTTCTCAAAACCTCAAAAATCTTAGGGCTTGATTTTAAACTCCAAATTTCACTTCTTTTCACTTGAGTAATATTTTTTCATCAGTTTAACCTTCAAACAACCCTGATTCTTGATTTTAATCCGAATTTCAAAGATTTTACCCAGTAAAGCTCAAAAATGGTTTTTCTTCAATTTGAACCTCATTTTTTACTCGATTTGACTTGAATTTTCAACTGTAGGTTCCTAAAAATATGAGAACATGTTTTTGAAGAAAAGTTTTAATTTTTCCCTTATTTTTCAGAAACTCATTTTGGGGGTCCGTTTTGACCCCGAACCAAAAGTAGTCAATATGGATATCGTTAGTTTTGTTTTAACGTGTAGATTTTATATTTGATAATTTTAGTAGAGTTTAAGATTGTTCATGAAAAGTAAGTTCATGGGTTCGAAGTGTAGCAGACCGGTTTTGACTTTTGAAATAGGTTATGGCTTAACTCTTTCAGACTGTGTTGGGTAGTTGTAATACCCCGAACTTTCTTTAAGTCGAGTTTCATCCTTAAGAAGAGTAAGGGCTGACTTTCTATGTGAAAAATATTTTAAACCGTGTAGAATTTTCCTAATATCGATTTTTTGTCATGTGGAGAATTGAATAAGCTTTCCGTCGATACTAAATTCATCAAAATCCAAAGTCAGGGTAAAAATTTATGGACGTTTTACAGAAAGTTGTCTGAACTGCCCAGGTGCGACGGGCAGGCCAACGGACCGTCGAGCTAGCGATGGACCTTCGCCCATATCCATCGCCATGAGGCAGTAGTCTCATTCACTGGCCAAGTACAACGGTCAGGACCAATGGACTGTCGAGCTAGTGACGGACCATCGCCCCTAGCCATTACGATGAGGCAGTAAGTGTCAGTTCTTATCCAGGTACGATGGTCAGTCCGACGGACCATCGACCCAACAATGAACCGTCGCATCCCACTGTCGCATGTCTCATTCAATGATTTTTAGTCATTTTAGAAAGGGCTTTTGGGTCCTTTTCCACCCTTTTAGCACCTATTTATATCAGTTCAAGGATCCCAACTTCATTATTCATCTATAACATCAAAATCTAGGATTTCTTTCAAGATTAAAAATCCAAGAACAAGATCAAAACCCTTCTTCAAGAAAACTCAAGAAACCAAGAATCTCTCCAAGAACCTACAAGAAAGAGTCTCCTAAGGTATGTTAGATGTTGATTCTTGGGTTTCTTCTACCCAAGAAGTCCAAGAATCCTTTTTATAATCACAAAGTTTATGTATTTATGAGATTTCATAATTTATGTGTATTGAAGTTCATGATTATGTGTTGTTGAGTTTTAATTCATGATTTAGACTGCAGGTATTAAGAATTGATTCTAGCATGTGATTAACTATGTGATATTCATGATAAACCCTCTTCAAGTTGTATGTTGGTTGATGAAATCATGACACTTGGGTGTAGTATTTGTTATATAACTAAAGCACGCTCCCCACATGTTTAACAAAATGCTTATGTGAAGGAAATAGAGTCAATATAGCATGGTTAGCAAGAAATCCCTAATTATGTATAAGTTCATGTAAGCCAAGTGTTTGTTGAAAAGCCTTATTAAATAATTTATGATATGTTGTATGCATTCCCATTCATGTGTATTCCTTATCGAGTGAACTTTGATATATTGGTATTCACTTCCTATACCATTCCATGTTCATGATATTTAAGTTATTGGTGAGATGTCACATTGATTATGTTGTTGATGATAGTCTATTGTCATATCATGTATGAGTTATCCTGTTTTATGATATTTGTGTTATCGAGTCCTGAGGGTATCTAATACCCAAAATTTAGCTTCTTTTCTAGAGCTGAGCCAGTCTCAAGATAATCTTATCCGTGCTATACTCAATAGAATTCAGATAGTTACAGAAATTAAGAAAATTTAGTGACCTCAGTATAAGTGCAATCTAGTCTCAGTATCAGTCTAATCCAACTTAGTATTCAGTTCTAACTCAACAGTATTCAGTAGTACTCAGTAGTATTCAGTATTTAGCTCAGACTTTAGTGAGACTCAGTAGGCTAACAAGAATTCAGTAGCATTTAGCCAGATAGTATAATCCAAGTGGCATTCCATCAGATAACAGAACCAAGTGAACTCAGTCAGATTAGTCAAGAAATATGAATAGTAATAGATTCAACTCAGTTTAAGTTCAATTAAGAATCAGTTCAGAGTCTTTCAGTTGGGAGTAGGAACTAGCACCGAGCGAGTGTAGGGATAACGGCTTCCCTGTTAGAGAGGTAGAGTCATTAGTAATAGTCCCTAAACTCTAGAACTGTGTAGCCAGCACAGGACCAAGATTCACCCGTTAGATTAAGGCTTGACTATCATACTGCCTTAGGCTTGACTTCTTGTTCAGGGTCACCCGTTAGAGAGGCTTGACCATAGTAGAGGTCTTTACCCGTGGCATGGTATTGACATCCTTCCAGTTGGGGTTATATTTTAGACCCCACTAGTTCAGATTTAGGGCATATCAGTTAAGGGAGAACTCCTACAGTTGCAGTTTTAGTATCAGTCTTCAGAGTAGAACTCAGATATTAGGACTGTCAGATACAGTCACCTATCTCAGTAAGGAAATTAGATAGTTCCATAGAATCATAGACCACCCACTAGATAGGCCTGGTATCACATAAAGTTAATCAGTTATTAGTACTAATAGATCCAGAGATCACCCATTAGATAGGCCTGTTCTCCAACTCATTCCATCATTTTTATTATTAAGAGATTCAGAGATCTTTTGCTTGATAGGTCTGATCTCAGATACAATCATTCCTTATCATTATTAGTAGATTAAGAGATCATCTATTAGAGAGGTTTGATCTCAGATTTAGTCAGTCAATAGTAGCAAGCTCAGAACTCAGTTATGGATATGAGTAGATTCAGTTATTCAGTATCCTAGAGTTAGTAAACTCAGATATCAGTATTAGTAGACCAAGTCATCAGTAAGTCAGTATTCAGAAACCAGTATTCAGAGTTCTTATTCAATGTTACTGCGATTCCAGTTTTGGTTTGTGCGTTCATGCGTATATCCCCATACAGTATTCTCATGATATTCAGTTAAGTAATGTTCATGCATAAGCCCTTGCATTCAGCCTTACCTTATCTAGCATACCAGTACATTCAAAGTACTGATGCATACTTTTCTGCACTATGGTGTCATATACCATAGGTTCAGACGTACGGGATCCAGAGCACCCATAGCATTCCAGACTCAGTCAGCAACAGTAGAGGTAGCAGTGAGTCCCCTTCATTCAAGGATGATCTATATTTTATTATGGCATTAGATTTGGTTTATTTTCAGCAGATGGAGTTAGTTGGAGACATGTCCCATCAATTCCACAGTTCAGACAGTTTGGAGGCTTTTCAGACAGATGTATCAGTATTCAGTTTTTAGTTTTGAGTATTTTAGATGTTTTGAACCTTATGGAAAGTTTCCGCCAATTTTCCATAATTATTTCATTATATTATACATTGCTCAGTTACAGGTACCAGTAGAGAGTTAGCTTGTGGTTCTTCGAGATCATGAGCACCGTATAGCATTCCGATTCCAGAAAAATCAAGGCATTACAGTAGTAAATGGTGATACAAAATGCATGTTAAGGATGAAAACTAATCATGAAAAATGACTATTTAAATATTGTGCCCGGGTGGGGGCCTATATGTGATGTAATTATGGAAATTGAGTTATTATGTGATATGTGTGACCATGTAGGGTCTTATGTGATAGTAATAGACTTGAATACATGTGAATAATTATATTGTATTATTAAGATGCTTAATATGATACCATTAATGTATTGTGATTATATTCATACTTTATTGGCATATGAGGCATATGAAAATTCAAGGATGAAACTAAAATAATAAGTGGATATTGGCTCACGTGGGTATAGAAATAAATCATTGTGGTTGGTTGTGAAAATATATCAAGTGGTTGGTTGTGGAAATATATCATGTGGTTGGTTGTAAAAATACTCATTGTGATTGGTTGTGAGCATCACATCCTCATATCATACTCATTCAGGAAACATTAGTACCACCGTGGAAATATTTGAGAAATACTGGCAACACCTTTTAAAACCCTCTCCGAGGGATGTGTCAGGAAAGAGATACTGTAACAACTTATAAAACCCTTTCTAAGGGATATACCAGAAAGAAGATATGAGATATATGGATTATATACAAGTTGACAAGCTCCCAATAGGTCCTACATTGGGAGGCTTGCCTCCGTAGGTGTATACGGGGATTGTGCGATGATCCTAAAGGTTGTACGACGACCTCGTACATCATCATCATCATTATCATCATATACATTGCACTTACTTTATTGTGTTTCTGTTGTGTTGTGTTGTTTTATTGACTTATCATCTATGTATTTGTCTTACCTTCTTTTACTTATAATTGATGATCTTGTATCTACATGTTCTCCCTTGTTCTATTTATATGTGACATAATGTATACTTGTGTTCTATTTTGGTGTGTTGTTTTAATATATAATATACATTAGAACTATTAGTGCAAGCGGTGTGGGCTACCATTGTGGGATATTTTCTTATTCCAGGTGACTTTCCATTATAATGTATTTTGAATGCTTTATTTTCTACTTTGCTTGGTCATCCTATGATACCTACTAAGTATAAGTGGACTGTACTCATGCCTACTGCACTCTTTCGGTACAGGTCCTAGCTTGAGTATGCCTCAGCTTGCTTGACTCAGGCGATTGTTAGAGCTTTCAAGGTAGCGGTTGAACATTTATGCATCCGAAGTTCACCTCTATTCTTTCTGTAGTAGTTATGTCATTATTAGTATTCAGAGATAGATATTATTCCTTTGTGGTTATTTTTCTGATGTATTTGACTCCTAGATTGTATTAGTAGTTCTTACACTATTGACACCTGGTTTTGGGCATGATTGGTATTTTGGATAAGTTCTTTCCACATTCATATGATTACTATTATGGTTATGCTTTATTCAAGAACCTTACCTTGGGAAATTTCTATTTTTTTCTCTTTTTGTACCAGTTTGAGTGATAGGCTTACTTGTCAAGGTACGTTGTGACAAGTGCTATCACGACCCTCATTTTTAGGTCATGATAAATTAGTATCAGAGCAGCCAGGTTTCATTAGTCTCAACTGTGTAAGATTGGGATGTCTAATAGAGTCTTGCGAATCGGTATGTAGACATTCGTATCTATTTTCGAGAGGCTATAAGATGTCTTTAGAAAATTTTTCTTATTTTATTATTTATCATGTGAAGTTCTTTAACACCTTGTGTTCTGAGTTATGCTTCACTCTTTCTACGAAGATGATGTAGCTTATACTATATTTTATCAATTGAGAGATGTGTAGAGATATTGATGGAGGTCACTTGTCAGTTTTAGACCCCGTGATTCTCCTGAGATGACTTGGGATCAGTTCGTCGAGGATTTTCTAGAGAGATTTGTGCCTTTTAGTTTAAGAGAACTATCATTTGGAGTAGGGCTCCATGACAGTTATTAAGTATGAGGCACATTTCCATGCCTTGTCCAGATATTCCTATGATGTTATTTCCATCAAGTCTGAGCAGATACAGAAGTTTGTAAAGGGTTTGGATGTTTACCTTCAGTTGGCTAAGTCTCAAATGTTTGTGTTTTGTGATTCTTTTTAGAGTATTATGGATCATGCTAAGATAAAAGAGGATATTCTTAGTACATCTCAAGGAGGCACCAAAAAGGCATGGTGTTTTAAGTGAGTTCAGGAGTTGGACCTTTTGAGACAGAGAGTTTAGAGGTTCTCATGTATACCATGATAGGCCAGTGCAGATGGCTTTACAGAGTTCAGGTGGTGGATCTTCTAGTTTAGCAGTTCAGGGTGGCCATTCGCACCTAGCTGAACTGTCTCCTATTGAGACTGGTTATTGAGGTTACTATGTGTGTGATGAGATTATTCATGTGTCCAAGGACTATCCCTGCCAGGTGATTTGGGCTACTCCTATTTCAGTTGTGAGGGGTAGAGATCTACTAGAGGAGCGAGAGGTAGAGGTGATGGAGCCTGCAGTAGTGGTTGTAGGGCCGCTCAGGAAGTTAGTGGTCATGGACAGTGTTATTCTATACTAGCCAGACCTAAGACAGGGGCTTTAGATACTATGATCTCAGGTATCATTCTTGTTTATTTTAGAACTATATCTGGGTTATTTGATCCCGAATTGACTTTTTCCTATGTGTCTATGTATTTTACTTTGGGTTTTGATTTTTTTAGTGAGCCTTTTGCTATGTCTATTCGTGTATCTACCTTGATAGGTGATTCTTTAGTGGTGGATCGGATCGACTGATCTTGTATTGTTACTTTTGTCGGGCGTGAGTTCTTGGTAGACTTGCTTGTGTTAGATATGGTCGATTTTGATGTTATTTTGTGTATGAGTTGGTTGGCTCCTTATAGTTGTCTTCAATTATATTGCTAAAACTGTGACTTTAACTTCACCGAATGTGTCAAAGATAGCTTAGAAGGGTAACTTTATTCGGGTTCTAAAAGGACTATATCTTTTGTTCAGGCTCGTAAATTGATTGAGTAGGGATGTTTATCTTACTTGGCTTGTATTCGTGAACCAGTGTTGCATTACCTTTTTTCTTAGATTCCATTGTATTGTCTGTGAGTTTATGAATGTGTTTTCTACAGATTTGCCTGGTATACCTACGGATCGAGATATTGATTTCTCTATTAATATTGAGACGGGCACTAAGCCCATTTTTATTCCTCCTTATAGGATGGCCTCAGCAGAGTTGAAGGAACTAAAGGATCAGTTGTAGGAGTTATTGAATAAGGGATTTATCCGACCTAGTGTTTTACGTTGAGGTATGTCTGTCTTGTTTGTGAAGAAAAAAGATAGGTCTATATGGATGTGTATTGATTATCGGCAGTGAAATAAGGTGACAGTTAAGAATAAGTATCCTCTTCCTCGCATTGATGATTTATTTGATCAGCTTCAGAGTGCTGCAGTGTTTTTAAAAATTAATTTGAGGTCCCGTTATCACCAGTTGAGGATTAGAGCTTTGGATATTCTGAAGATAACTTCTCGAAATCAATATGGTCATTACAAGTTCTTGGTCATGTCCTTCGGGTTAACCAATGCCCTCTGTCGTATTCATAGAGTTGATGAACTGGGTATTTATAGATGATATCTTGGTTTATTCCAAAAGTGAGATTGAGCATGAGGAGCATTTGCAGATTATGCTATAGAGATTAAGGGATGAGAAGTTGTATGCTAAGTTCTTTAAGTGGGAGTTTTAGTTGGAGTCTGCTTCTTTCTTGGATCATATGGTGACTAGAGAAGGTATTATAGTAGATCCAGCCAAGGTTACAGAGGTTTGTGATTGGGATAGACCTACTTCACCCATCCAGATTTAGAGTTCTGTAGGCTTAGTAGGCTATTATCGGCGTTTTGTTGAGGGTTCTTCTTCTATTACGGCTTTGTTGACCAAGTTGACCAAGAAGAAATTTTTTTTAAGTGGTCTAATTCTTGTGAGGCGAGCTTCAAAAAGTAAGGATTTTTTTATTTTAGCTTCTATCTTAACTTTGCCTAAGAAGGGCGTGGGTTTTACCATCTTTTGTGATGCTTCAGGTGTTGGGTTAGGTGTTGTGTTTATGCCGGAGGGCAAGATAATTACTTATGAATCCTGTTATTTGAAGCCTCATGAGAAGAATTATCCTAACCATGATTTGGAGTTATGCGCAGTTGTGTTTGCCTTGAAGTTGTGGAGGCACTACTTGTATGGAGTCCATTGTGAGATTTTCTCAGATCATCGTAGCTTTTAGTACTTCTTCACCCAGTGAGATCTTAATATGAGGCAACACCATTGGCTTTAGTTACTTAAGGATTATGACTTGATATTCTCTACCATCCTGGCAAAGCTAATATGGTTGCGGATGCCTTGAGCCAAAATTCGACTAGCATGGGTAGCTTGGCGCATCTTTTGACCCAGGAAAGGACTTTGGCGTTAGAGGTTCAGTTTATAGCTAACTAGATGGTTAGACTTGATATTTCAACACCTGGGCATATTTTGGCATTTATGGAGGCCAGATAATCTTTGATAGAGTAGATTTGAGTTCATCAGGTTGATGATGTTGGATTGAGGTTGACTCAAGATAAGGTGATGAGTGAGGAGACTAAGAAAGCCTTACTTGATTCAGATGGTGTTTTGAGGATTTGGGGTCGAGTTTATATGCCTAGAGTAGGTGATTGAATTAGGTTGATCTTGGAGGAGGCCCATTATTTCAGATATTTCATCCATCTAGGTATGACTAAGATGTATCATGATTTGAGACAGCACTACTGGTGGGGTGGTATGAGGTAAGATATAGCAAATGTTATGGCTCGTTGCCTATGTTGTCAGCGGGTAAAGGCCTAGCATATGAGACCTAGTGGGTTACTTTAGAGGTTACCCATTCTTGAGTGGAAGCGGGAACGGATCACCATAGACTTTGTGACTGGTTTACCTCGTACATCTCATGGTTCTGACAGTGTTGGGTTATCATGGATCGATTGACCAAGTTAACTCTTTTTATTTTGATTCAGACCTCATTCAGTAATGAGAGATTGGCCCGTATATACATTCATAAGATTGTCCATCTTCATGGTGTGCCGGTATCAGTTATTTCAGATTGAGATCCTGTGTTCATATCTCACTTTTTGAAGACTTTTCAGGATCAGTTGGGTACTCGATTGATCTCAGCACGGCATTTCACCCTCAGATTGATGGCCATTCAGAGCGAACTGTCCAGGTTTTGGAGGATATGCTCAGTACATGTGTGATGGATTTTGGTGGCCAGTGGGAGCAACATTTGGCTTTAGTAGATTTTGTATATAATAATAGCTACCATTCAATTATTAATATGGCTTCTTTTGAGGCATTGTATGGTAGGCGTTGTCGCTCCTTCGTAGGTTGGTTCGATGTGTCAAAGGTGACACCTCGAGGTACGAACTTACTTCGTGAGTCTTTGGATAGAGTTTGAGTCATTCAGGAAAGACTTAGAGCATCTCAGAGTAGGTAGAAGTGCTATGATGATCATATACTTCATGCCTTGAGATTTGGTGTTGGTGATCGTATTTTTCTTTAAGTTTCACCCATGAAGGGTATGATGAGGTTTGGGAAGAGGGGCAAGCTTAGCACTAGGTATATTGGTCCATTTGAGATTCTCCGAACTATTGGTGATGTGGCTTATGAATTGGCCTTGCCCCCTGATCTATCAGCCGTTCATTTAGTTTTTCATGTTTCTTTGCTTCTCCGCTATATTCTTGATGAGTATCTGTCATTCGTTGGGAGTCGGTTCAGCTAAACGAGTGGTTGTCTTTTGTTAAGGAGTCGGTTTTCATTTTGCTAGGGATGTTAGGCAGTTATGCTTTAGAAATATCTTTGTGGTTAAGGTTCAATGCGACATCGACCTATAGATGAGGCTACTTGGGAGGTTGATTCTGATATGCGTAGTTCCTATCCCTAGTTCTTTGTTGATTCAAGTAATTCTTTTGCCTTTAGTTCGAGGAAGAACCAGATTTTTAGTGGTGGATGATGTAACGATCTAAAAATTTGATGAAATATGTGAAATTTATGATTTTGTGTTATTTGACTGTTTTACCCCTCCCCGTAGTTGAATTATAATATTTCTGGAGTGTGAGAGCGATTAACATGGTTTTTGATGCATTTTGGTACCATTTATGCGATATTATAGTTTTTGATGGCTTCGAGAGCCTTATTGTAGACTTATGGGATATATTTTTATATGTGCGGAGGATGGCTGAACGGGCTCTGCCAGCAGCTCCGGAATATCAATTTTTGGCTAGGTAGACCTTTGTTCCGGGGCCTGGTGCACCCAAACTCATTTCGATCTATTGATCGAAAAGTTGGAAAAATTAAAAATATGGGTGTGAGACTCACATTTGGTCGAAACGACCTCGGATAGAAAATTTAACTTTTTCAGCAGATCCAGAATATCGATTTTAGGGTGTTAGCATATTTTGTATGATTTTACAGCTTTTAAATCTCATTTTGACGCTCGATTTGGAAAATTACAATTTTGGGTTTCGGGGGTCAACTTTTTGAAAATGATATTTTTTCGAAAATTCAACTTCACCAACGCATCCAAAACGTCGAATTTAGTGTGGTTGCATAGTTCGTTTTCATATATCAGACTTGAAACGAATCTCGGGCACCCCATCGAAGTTCACATTGAACCAAAAAGAAAAAAACTCAGCTTTTCCTTCCGTTAGTGCAGAAAATCTGCATTATATATAGCAGTTTTTGGGCTTATTTTTCTCATTTTTCATCTTGTCTCTTGGGAGTTAAATCTTAAAATAGTGTGGGAGCTTAAAAAAGAGTTTGTGGGAGTTTGGGAAGCTAGATTAACACCTATTTCTTGGTTTTATTATGGATTTAAGGTAAGAATTCACCTTTTCTTAGTAATTTATTGATTATTTTCTCAAAACCTCAAAAATCTTAGGGCTTAATTTTAAACCCCAATATCATTTCTTTTCACTTGAGTAATATTTTTATCTTATAACTACTAGTTTTTCATCAACTTAACCTTCAAAACAACTTCGATTCTTGATTTTAACCCGAATTTCAAAGACTTTACGCGGTAAAGCTCAAACATGATTTTTTTCAATTTGAACCTCATTTTTTACTTGATTTGACTTGGATTTTCTACTGTAGGTTCCTAAAAATAGGAGAACTTGTTTTTGAAGTAGAGTTCAAATTTTGTCCTTTTTTTTAAAACCCATTCCAAGGGTCTGTTTTGACCCCGAACCAAAAATAGTCAATATGAGTGTCATTGGTTTTATTTTGATGTGTAGATTTCATATTTGATATTTTTAGTGGATTTCAGGATCGTACGTGAAAAGTAAGGTCGTGGGTTTGAAGTGTAGCAGATTGATTTTGACTTTTGAGGTAGGTTATGGCTTAGCTCTTTCAGACTGTGTTGGGTAGGAAATAGTGATACAAAATACATGTTAAGGGTGAGAAATAATCATGAAAAATAATTGTTTATATGTTTCGCCCGTGTGGGGGCCTATATGTGATGTAATTATCGAAATTGAGTTATTGTATGATATGTGTGACCGTGTGGTCTTATGTGTATTAATAGCCTTGAATACATGTGAATAATTATATTGTGTTATTAAGATGCTTAATATAGTACCATTAGTGTATTCTGATTATATTCATACTTTATTGGCATATGAGACATATGGAAATTTGTAGATGAAACTAAAATAATGAGTGAATATTGGATCGCGTGATTGTGGAAATAAATCATTGTGGTTGGTTATGAAAATATATCTTATGGTTAGTTGTAGAAATATATCACGTGGTTAGTTGTGAAAATACTCATTGTGATTGGTTGTGAGCATTACATTCTCATATCATGATACATTGGTACCATCATGGAAACAACTGAGAAACACTGGCAACACCTTTTTAAAACCCTTTCGAGGGATGTATCAGGGAGGAGATATTGTAACACCTTATAAAACCTTTTTCGAAGGATATGCTGGAAAAGAGATATGAGATATGTGGATTGTATATGGGTTGACGAACCCCCTATGGGTCCTGCATTGGGAGGATTGCCCTTGTAGGTGTATACGAGGATTGTGTGATGATCCCAGAGGTTGTGCAATGACCTCGTGCATCATCATCATCATCATATACATTGTACTTACTTTATTGTGTTTGTGTTGTGTTGTATTGCTTTATTAACTTGTCATCTATGTATTTGTCTTACCTTCCTTTACTTGTATTTGATAATCTTGTATCTACATGTTCTCCCTTGTTCTACTTTTATGTGACATAATGTATATTTGTGTTCTATTTTGGTGTGTTGTTGTAATATATGATACACATTAGAAATGTTAGTTCAAGCGGTGTGGGCTACCATTGTGGGATATTTTCTCATTGCAGGTGATGTATCTTTATTGTGTATTTCGTATGCTTTATTTTCTACTTTGCTCGGTCAGCCTATGATACCTACTGAGTACAAGTGGACCGTACTCATGCCTATTGCGCCTTTTCGGTACAGGTCCTAACTCGAGTGCGCCTCAACTTGCTTGACTCAGGCGATTATTGGAGTTTCCAAAGTAGCGGTTGGACATTCATGTATCCGGAGTTCACCTCTATTCTTTCTATGGTTGTTATGTCTTTGTTAGTATTCGAAGATAGATATTATTCTTTTGTGGTTATTTTTCTGACGTATTTGACTCCTGAAATGTATTAGTAGTTCTTACACTATTGACACCTGATTTCGGGCATGTTGGCATTTTGGATATGTTCTATCTGCATTGTTATGATTACAATTATGGTTCAAATTTATTCTAGAAGCCTTACCTTGGGATATTTTTTTCTTTTTCTCTTTTTGTATTAGTTTGATTATAGGCTTACTTGTCAAGGTACGCCACGACAAGTGTCATCATAACCCTCATTTTTGGGTCATGATATTTTATTTATATCTTGTGTTTTTTATGTGTTATTGAAATTAACATAACAAAAGATACAAGTTTATAAGTTTATAGATACATAGTGTGTTAACTTGTATCAATGGGTTACTGTTAATGCATTTATATGTATCTTGTGTTGTTTAAATTTTATTGAAATAAGCATTACAATAGATACATGTTATTTCTTCTATGATACATATTGTACTTTCTTGTATATACGGTTAACTGAGTATGCAATTTAATGTATCTAGGGTTTTATTAGTATTATTGAAATAAGCAAATGAAAGATACATATTTTTAAGCTTTAAGATACATTTGTATAATCTTGTATCTATAGTATTATGTTCTTACAGTTTTTGTATATATTGTTCTGTGTTATTATAGCTTTATTGCATCTCATGTTATTTTAATATTTTAATTTTTTTTAGAAATTGAGTTATGTTATAAAGGAAATTCCAACGCATCCTCTAAGGTTTGGAAGTTATTGCAATTTAAAGTTTAAAGATGAGATTAAATAAGTTGTCGGTCAAGAAGTTATAGACTTATTTGAAAAGATAATTTTTGGATTTTATCTCAACATCCTTCTATCCAATTATATTGGACAAATTACAAAATGTCTTCTTATGCTTGAGATCGAGCAGGAAAATCAAGAAGAGATGCATGTGGTTGTCAAAGGCAACATTCTTAGATTTATGATCTATGAATTTGCATTGATAACTGAGTTTAAGTGTTATGGAAATATTGATGATTTTAGTTATGAGGATTCTTCTCCAAGTAGGCTTATGAGAAGGTATTTTCTCCAATCAACGAATGGAGTTGATAAGGAGGCATTGATTGAATGTTTTCTCAAGGGTAATTTTGACACCATAGAGGATTCTCTACAGATGACAATTCTATACTTTATCCACACGTTCATCTACTCACAGCTAAATGCTTCTCCTGTTCTATTTTTCAATTTCAAGATGGTGGAAGATGGAAAATACGAATTCTTTTCTTGCTGTAAAGTTGCTTTCTCTAGGTTGATGCCTCACTTAGGCAAGAATTTTTTGTGGAGAAGCAACTTTATAGGTTGGGTGGCATCCCTCAGGTTCTCAATGTGTGGATGTTAGAACTATGTTCAAATATTGATACCAAAGTTGTTGTGCTAGAGGGTAATCATATACTTCATAATTAAATTGGAAGGTTGTTACAGTCCGCCCTCAATTTATCAATTTATGATTGAAATGTTTAGCAAAGTACGATAGTGATTGAATATTTTTCATACATGGCGAGAAATTATTTTTAGTTTTAACACTAAACACTTTTACTGGTAAAAATTTTGTATCATACTGTTCATATTCAAACATTGTTCCTATTGCGGAGGAGTTGGAACAACTTGATTTGCCGCCATTGTATTTTTCAACATATCAACCCGGTACATCTTCGATGCCATCATCAACTGGTAATCCAGACCAAATGAGTTATAGAGTAAATGTACCTCAAGTTGCCACAGATCATGACAGTTTTGAAGACTTCAATACGACACCTCCATAATATTTGAAAAGAAAGTTGTTACATGTATCTAGTTCAGTAGCTGCACCTCAGTCAAAGAATGGAAAATCTGTTGCTCTAAGAAGAACCATAGTAAAAAAGAACAAAATCAGGTTCGGGCTTTAACAAAAAAATAGACTGTAGGTAATTTAATCTCAACATATGTTTAATATTGTTATACTGAAAATCTTTCTATATCGTGTCATTTTCATGCTATTCAACTACTTGCAAATCCATGAATTATAGAACAAAAGAAAAAAGATGTTGATGAATATACCTGCACAGACAGGAAGGAGCAATTGGTTAAAGCGGACTTAGATTCGCTAAAGTTGGAGATAAAGACATGTGTTAAGGCATATGTAAGTACCATTATATTCAAGCCGTATTAGTTTTCATTTTGTACAAATTTAACTAATTATCTATGCTTGTTTATTAGATGGATCTTAAATTTAACAACTTGGAGCGTGTTATGAATGAAAAATTCTCTAAAGTTCTTAAGTCCTTGCAGTTGAAGAATCAGAATGTTGAGAAGGTAACATACTTTATAGCATAATACAACTATTAACGACTATAATGGTTTTAACTTTGTTGCTCATATATTTACGCAGGAAGACATTGTAAAGCATATCCCGAAGGAGGTTGAATATTCAGATGACGTAGCTGATGGTGTAGGTCATCGTAGTCTCATTAGTCCACACAATACTCATACAAACCAGTAGAAATGAAGGTGGCCGAAGTCAACCAAGAACCACCACCTGTAATAGAAGATCAATATTCTGAAATAGTAATTTCATTAGCAATACAAGATACATATTTAATATCTTTTATCTCTTATAATTTTTATGTATCTTACCTTTAACTGTCTTTACTTAAGTGTTTATTATCTTGTATCTCATATTTTTACCTAATATTATATTGAAGATTCTTTTTCACTAAACAAAAATTTTTAGAAAAAAATTGGAAAACAGGGCCGGTGATAAGGTGATCATTCAGATGATGTTGTAGATGTTGCAGTACCTTCTAATGCAGACAATCTACAAAAAGACTCGGACAAAGAAGTTGAAATAGATGGTTCCAAACTCAATCAAGCATTAGCACCTGTCAAATATGGTGAACATGATGAATCGGTAATTTTTCATTATATTTATATACATATTGAATGATATATACATATAAAATCAAGCATTCAATTTGTTTTATCTAATTAACATGACTTTCTTTGCATGTTTAAGATGAAAATTTTTTAACTAGAACATATATGTAATATGTTTGTTCGTGTCATATGTTATTAATATTAGATATATATTAATTTTATGTATCTAGTAAATCATTTATATATCTTGCTTAATAAATTATTAACATAATTGTTTATTAGTTTGTATCTACATTTTAAGTAATGCAGTGATGAAGAATCTCGTTCACTTAAAATAAAAATATGGACAGTTAATTAATTACAATTTTGAGATTGAATAAAAAAATTATAACTGTTTTATGGCATATTCAGGATGATGGTATTGAGCAAATGGAAGACATGGTTGTTGAAGAAATGAAACCTCTTGACACTATTGTTCCAGTTCAAGTAAATGATATGACTTTGACAGTTTGTAAGTCTCCGCCAACAACTCCGAATGAATATTTTATTAGTGATACAAAAGTTGTGTCAGCCTGCCCTACACCACAAAAGGTCGTCTGAAAAAAATGAAACTTGTACAGCAAAATCAAAAGTCATCTAAGATATATCATTCTCCTTTTTTGATGCATTTTGGATCAAGTTTCAAAGGGAAAGAGAAGCTGGTTTCCACATAGCAAAAAAATACTCATTTGAAGGTTATGACATGTCAGGAAATTCTCCAAATACAATGATTGAAGTTTTTTAAAACTAGATAAAAGAAGGCCTTTATAAACAACACATGAACAAGTAAGTTCCCAAATTACTTATTCTAAATTAAAATGTAATATATAGTTTAGTACTTTTTTTAAAATCTATTGGTTTGTTATGTTACAGGAAAGATAAGGACGATCATTACAAGGTTAAATGTGCTAATCTTGAATTTCAAAAATTAGAGTTCGTAGTTGCTTTTGTGAAATATAAAAAATGATTCTACATGATGTATCAACAAAACAAATATTGGACTGATGAGGTATTTTCATTATCAATATCCAAAAATTTAAATTGTTAGATCATGGAAGTACATTTTCATTAGTATATGGACTTCGGATTATGTGATATTATTGATGATGAATTGAAGTGTATAACATCAGGTTGTTAGATTACTGTATAGTTTACATAAATTCTATAATTTAATAAGCATGCAAAGGAATTTTTCTTGTCAAATTTGTTGATTAGATACAATATAGAAAGTGTACAGTTACATCTGGTAATATCATAATTTTAGGTTTTATTAGATACATAATAACAATAAATGTATCTTAAAAAATTAATATGTATCCATTTTAATTATTACTCTTCTAATTACCTGTGATATTCCTTTAATTATTTAAGATATATAAATTATTTTATTTGTATCTCATATTAAATCAGTACAGTAACATGCTCTAACATATATTCCATTTGATTACACCTTTGACAACATCTGGATGTAATTTTCTACTACTTGAGAAAGAAGTACAAGCACAAGAACTTTCCAACGAACAGATACACTACTACTGATTGTTTTTTCAAAGTTTACATTGATAAGGCCTATATGAATTACTATCATGCAGACATTGATAAGAAACTTCCAATTCAAGATGCATTTGCATGGACTGATGAAGTTGCTCAAACGAAGATATCATTGATTAATTACATTAGGGGATTGAGTACACCGGCAGGTCAGCTTTGGCACCTGATTAATGAGGTCTTTCTCCTAATTAATTATGGCGGTGTCTTTCTTTTTTTGGTAAACAGATTTTTTATTTCACCAAAAATATTTATTACAATACCAGATAATTGCTGGCTAATCACCTCTCACTTCCTATTGTTACTTTCTTACATACATTATACCTAGCTATCAACAAGTACATTAAGGATATGAATTCAGACTCTGTAATTACTTGTGCCACTTAATTATAGAATTTCCTTTTGTATGTATATGTAATGCTATATCTCTACAAATATGATCACTAGAATACGGTCTCTTCTTAAATTTGAGGTTATTCTTAACTGTCCATGTGGATTAAATCTTGTTAAAAGCTGCTGCAACTACTTCCCTGAATCTTGCTTCAGCATTCAACCCTGTCATCATCCATTGTACCTTTGAATTCTAGCTTCCAATAGTTCTTTTCTGTACTAGCCACCTAAGCACTCTTCTTCAGATGTCCTTTGTGATATTCCATTTAAAGAACAGTTGTTCAAATAATTCATCTATTACACCACAGAAGACACATAATTTAGAAACTTGGATGCCTATCTTCTGTAGCATCTCCACTATTGATAATCTTTGTTGTAAGGCTAGCCACAAATTAAATTTATGACTTGGCTGTATGTGAGCCTGTAAGATCAGTTTCTTCCATGACACTTTGTAATAATGAGGAATCTACAGTAAGTACAAGTTCTTGATGCTAAATTTCTCTCCTCTCTGCAATAACATTAACATACCACTAAGTGGCCCTACAGTTATTGTGACTCTATTATCAATTTTCTGGTGTTCAAGTTCTTCCTAACTACCTAAGAAACATTCTGAGGTAGGGGCATATATTCCAGGTCCTGCTCCTTTACATAGAAAGTGTGAAGCCATTTAATCTACAGACAGACTTTTTTCATTATTATTGCCCATAGATGTTTTTCTATTACATTTTTTTGCACATGTATAGGTTGATTACATTTAGGCCCCTTGCACTCTGTGGTAAGCACACTCTCTCCCATGAGATAAGTGTTTTTTAGAGATTTTAGTCTTGCCAGTCCACAAGAAGGTTCTACATATAGATTCAAATACCTTTTAATACTTTCTTGGGGATCAAAATTACTTGTGCCCAGTATGCCTACATCCCAAAAATCACTGCCTTGATTAGTTGAAGCCTTCCTGCATAGCTTAGAAATCTTGTAGACCAGCAAGTAATTTTTGATGTTATTTTCTCAACTAATGGCAAGCGAAGGGCAATGGATAGCTTCCTAGTAGCAAGAGGTATACCCAAGTACTTGAATGGGAAGGTTCCAGTAGTATAGCCAATTTTCTTTAGTATTTCATACTTCAAACTCTCTGAGATGCCAACCAGATATAGTGAACTATTATCTACATTAACCTGTAGTTCTGACACTTGAGAGAAATTCTTAAAAGTCTGATTAAGGAGCCTAATGGATTCTCTCTCAGCTTTGCAGAACATCAATAAGTCATTATCAAAGCAAATTTGTATAGTTCCCACCTTCTTTCATCTTGGATGGAAATTGAAATTCTTGTTCCCACCCAGCTGTTTCAATAACTTATTCAAGTACTCCAGAGCAAATACAAATAGGTAATATGACATTGGGTCACCTTGCCTTATACCCCTCTTACCTTGGAATGATTTAGTGAGGCCACCATTAATTGTTAAAGAATATGAGACAGTGGTGATATGTCATTATCCAACCTATAAATTTACTAGGAAATCCCATCCCCATCAATAGTCTCTTCAAGAAAGACTAATCTAGTGAACCATATGCTTTTCTGATGTCTACTTTTAGGACACATCTTGGGGATATTCCCTTTCTATTATAGACTTTGAAAAATTCATGAGCAAATGTGATGTTATCTATAATGCATCTACCTTCTATAAAGGCTGATTTTGCATATTCTATCAGATCCCCTATCACAGTCTTCAATTTTCTAGTAAGCACCTTAGTGATTATCTTATACACAGTTGTGCAACATGCAATTGGTCAGTAATCTTTTACATCAGTGAAGGAGGGCACTTTAGAGATCAAAATTACAGCTTTACAGTTGACTCTTTTATCCATGACACTACTGCTGAACTTAGTATCTGGACAAGGGTATATATCCCCTTCTTTCCCCAGCAGAATGGAGAAGAAATTAACAAACTCAGCTTCTATGTCCTCAGGTACTGTTAGCTTGACCCCTGTCTCACTGTGTACTGAAGTAATGGTATTAATACTAGATCTTATTCCACTGAGCATGGAATTATTTTGTATTTGAATCACCACTCTGAATCCATGAAGCTCTGGCTTTTTATCTCATCACCTGTTCTTCTATTCTACTCCATTTCTCTATATCTGCTAATTCTTTCTTTTCCTAGTCATAAAATTGATCATTGGATTGGTTCATTATTATTCTTACTTGCACCACTTCTAATATTTTCCTAGCAATGTCTAAATGTTACTGATATACTGCTAGGTGGGCATTTAAATCCTTTATAGCTATCTTTACTGCCTTCAACTTATTCTAGATGATATTCATTGGATCCCCAGATACTCTCTTGGACCAAGCCTCTTGCACCTTCCTTTTGAATTCAGAATAGTTCAGCACTATAGTATATAGCTTAAAAGGTTTTGGGTACCTAGCTTTGGGTATTTGTGTGCAGCAGTTGATTACAGTTGGAGAGTGATCTGATACCCCTGGTATCATGTAGTTTGCCTATATGTGACCCTTATTCTATTACCACCAGTAGTTCCTAAAATCCCAGTCAATCTTACTATAAACTCTGGTGTCAGTTGCCTGTTTGTTATACCATGTAAAGTGGCACCCTGTGCTTTTTAAAGGAGTGAGTTGATTGACTTCTATCATATCCTGGAATTCCTGCACTTCAGCCTGAGTAACTGGGGTTCCAATTTCGTATCTTGAGCTCAGCACATTATTGAAATCTCCACAAATTAGCCTTTCAGTTTATACCTAACCTCCCAGGCCAACTAGGTCCCTCCACAAGTCCTGTCTTTCTCCCAAATCATTACTGGCATACACTATGGTCCGAAAGCATGAGAACTGTGTGTTAGAATTAACTACCTCATAGTTTATAAACTATGGCCTCACTTGTATAACCTAAACCTGGATATGCCTCTACCAAATAATTTAAATCCTCCTATTTGCTGCCTGTTTATAGTTATATTGGACATTCCAGTCTCTGGCTATATGATTTTTAACTTTATTGGCATTATGACTTCTCACTCTAGTTTCAATTATTCCCATCACCTCTACTTTATTCTTTCTCAGAAAGAGCCTCAACTTTTTCTATTTAAAGGGCTTATTAATCTCTCTAATGGTCTATGAGCACATAATCATGGGGGTTGAAATAGATCCCCTCCTCGAGCACTGGTCTCAGTTTGCTCCCCTATGATTTCCTTCCCTTTACTGATATTTCCACCTATATTTCCAATCACAATAGGACTAGGATTTACCTGGCTAGCATTCTCACAATTATTCATCGTATTTTGAGGTATTTTAGGCTGTTCAACCCCTTAAATCTTATCAGCATTTGCCTCTGGTTCTTTAGTCTGCTCTGAGTTGGCATTGTCAGCTTCTTTAGGTTTCCATTATTGAATCACTCTCCTACGTCTGCGGTTCCTCCTCCTTCTTCTTTATTGTGGGGGAGGTTTGTCCTGTTCTTCTTTCTCAGGTTCCTTCTTGAATGGGCATTTATCAACCTTGTGTCCAAAGCAATTACAATCACTACAGAATTTTGGAATCCAATCATATGTAATTATTTTTTATATGGTCCTCCTGGGAGAGGTAAGTTCCCCCTGGGTAAGTAACGTGTGACTTATGTCAGCCTCCTCTAATACCTTTGCGTGTGATATTCTTTCCATCTCAACCGTATATCTATGTACAACAATTTTCCTACTACACTCGCCAATTTGCTCAGTGATTCCATCAACCAAAAACCCAGTGGCAAGCTAGGGAACTTGACCCACAAAGGTACCTTATTCAGGCACTCAAGATTTAACTCGAAGTCAATTGTCCAATTCTTTAGAATCAATGGTCTATTCCTATATGTGTAATGACCTGATTGCATCACTAGTTCCCTATCTGCTATCTTAGCAAATTTAAAGATTTAATAGCCATCATCATGATATAGTACCTTTGGTTTCATCACAAAATTCCACACATAAGCTATATAATTCTCCATTATTTTGAAAAATGAAGAATCCCCAAATACATATCCAATCAATGCAGTGCTACAATGGTTGGCCTGAACAAGTATATCATCTTTCTTAAGCTGCATAATCAACTTCTCACCCTTTATCATCGGTGGAATATAAGCAAGTTCCTTCCCCATTTGTGAGCTTTGATTTGGTAGTTTCACCTGGGGCGGTGTCTTTCATTGCGTATGAATAGTCATTGTTTTAAAGGACAGATGCATTCATGTGTGTGATTCAATGTACTCATCACGGAACATAGTACCAACAAGTGAGATTCAAAAATTGACTATAATGCTTTCGACTTACCTTCAGTACAGTAAGTTTTTTTAGCAAAAGGTACCACTGACTGGGCTGCACTTGAATCTTGCAAGGAAAATACCGAAAGCGATCCATTCCAAGTGGAATATGTTACTGGGATAGCACAACAAGATAGTGAAAATTTGTACATGTTTTATTATTTTTTTCATTTTTTTCATTATCGTATACAAGTATATATGTATTTTTAAGTTAATTAGTACTCGGTATGCAGGGATTGTGGTGTATTTGTAGTTGTCTTTGCCGAGTATCTGAACGAGGGATTTGGCATTCCATCTTTGGGTATTGATTCTCAATACCATCATCTAAGATATGCAAGTCTTTTGTGCAAGTATGAATCTGAAAAGGCGTAGAATAGATACTTTAGTGAGAATGACAATCCACCTAGGCAAAGGAGCATCTTCACACCAAAAGAAAAATACAGTGTTTTGCATATTGAGTAGTTATTTATTTGTTGGTTTGTTGGCTATTTAATACTTTTTTTATGTTAGTAACTATTTTGAGTGTTGTTTATTTTTGAATGTTTATATCATCATACATTGTGTATCTATTTTAGTTCATGATATTTTATTATTCTACTACACATTTTTGTCACTCTTTACAAAGACATGATATGTTGTATTTTTTGTTACATTGTGTTAGATACATATTTTATAACTATATGTATCTAGTATAATTGTATATCGTACCAACATTACATTACATTATTCAACATAATTGTATATCGTACAATTAAATCACATATTAAATCATAACATAATTTTATATCAATAACTATTTTTTGTTCCTACCATGACACTTTGTCTCTAAACTGAATAACAAATTTTAGTAGAACTTAATAGTACTAAATCTTCATACTATTTACAACTTATATTTTACAAAAGATACAAATTTTTAAGCTTGTATCTATTGTCAAATTCTTAACAATATACCTGTGCAATTTATAAGCAATTTATCAATGCAAGTTTAGATTACTCTTTTTATATTATTTTTGTTACATTGAAATAATTATTAAATACACATATTATTAAAACATTACATAAGCTTTTCAATGTGAACAAATTATATTTTTCAGGAGATACATTCTATGAATTTGTATCTCTTTTCAACCATTTACGGTAGTAGAAATACTTATTTTACAATTTAATAAAATTATCAGTTAAATATATCTTAATTTCTATTAGATACGGCATGACAAAATAAATCATAAAAATATATGTAACTAATTAACCAACGAACAAGAACAATGATTTATTTCGCTATTTGTTATTCATAAAATTATTTAAAATAGAAATAACATTAAAAAAATGAGTTTCAAAGAGCTAAAAAATCCATCAAACTGTTGAACATTGTTCATTAATCAACTACATTTTCACTCCTCCTTTAAAAAAAATTACACGTACGCCTGTTGTGACCTTGATAACCACATCTCCCGCAATAGTTACAGCTCGATGTCATAGTTTTACTTGATTTCTTGTGTCTGGATTTCTTTGGCCTTCCAGGTGAACGTTTATATTTTGGTGGTAATACAACTTTTTCCATAACTTCTTGTGGCATATTCCAATCCTTCTTATCTGGTATTGAAAATATCAATTTTTCATACGTCTTCCGTAATGTTTTAGGATAGTAATACTCCGAGCAATAAGACTTCAGATCAACTATATGCTTGCTTTTTAGAACCTCAATCACGTGTTGACATGTTATCTCTTCCAGTTAGAATCTCCCGCAACTACAAGTCCTCCTGCCAAGACATACTATGTACTTTCTACCGTTATTATAACAAATACACATATGTTGATGAAGCACTAACCTACAAGATTTATCATAATATATTAACACATAGATGTATGTATAACTTCTTTATAATCTTTTGCATCTCTTTTAAAAACTTAATTGATGAATTTACTGTAAAATGATTCAAAACAAATTTTTCAAATAAATAGTGTCATGTAACATGAATCAAACATCACATAATATGAAAAATAAAAGTAAACATATAAACTAACCTTCAACCTTGAAGATTTTGAAGTAATAAGCTGAAGAATTCCTTCGAATCTACTACCCATTGATGTGTTTACATACAATGCTCTTCTCTATTCATGTAATTCCACTTTTTAAATAATTTTCTAGTCTGTTCCAAAAATTCTATTAATGGCAACTCACACGCTAGCTTGAGTTTTTCATTTATACACTTCGCTATTTTTGAAGTCATCATTCTACCTCGGTTAACAGGTGCATACACGCATGCCCACTTTTCAAATTCAGTATCCTTAAGATACGTCTTTACCCTATGATCAATTTTGCCAACTTGATTTAAAAAAAAATAAAATCATCTTTTCAATATGCCTTAGCCATAACATAGTAAATATCGCTAAGCATATCTTTACTCTTCCTGGAGTTTGTACACACATTCTTTCACAAGTTTCAAATTCATGCAAGGTGTGGCACATTCGGATATACAACACTGGCAGCCTTTATTATGCTTCCATGACGATCGGACACCACACACATACTGTTGCACTCTCTAAAAGTAATTCTAAAATTCTCAAAAAATCAAGTCCATAAATTGTCATTTTCACTATCAACAACACCATATGCAAGCGGCAGAATGCCTCCTATAATTTTGAAAAAAAAAAACTAATGAAGCTGATACAACTAAACTATTTATGAAACAATACAGAAAAAAACAACTAATACAAAGTCGGATCTGAATAACATCACAAAATAAGTATAAATAACAAGTAATCTTACATGCCTATGCCATCAAGTATGCTTGCAGAAATAAAAGTCCATTTATATGCTCCATTCAAAAGTGCACCATCCACCACAACTACAGGTCTGCAAAACCGGAATCCACTCTTTAATGGTTGTAATGCAAAGAATAGATACATGAATTTATTATCGTCTGATTTATCCACTCTAATATGGGATCTTAGATACAAAAATTTAGCATGTAAATGTAGTTGGCCATTTTCCCATAATCATATGCAGGTTTCCCCCTTGACATCTCCACTGTGCATTCTTTAGCCCTCCAAGCCTTCTGATAGTTAATGTCTACACCAAAAGAATTTTTAATGTCTTTGATTATGTCATTCAGCGTGTTTATTCTTTTATAATTTTCAAGTTTAGGAGCAGCAAATTCACTAAAAAACCCAACTGTAGCTTGAAGTTGAGTAAAAACTCTATATTTCAATGGGCATCTGTGGATATCTTAAAAAAATCTAACTTTAAAGAGGTCAATCCCCCACCAAAATGATGCTTTAAATATCCAAATACAATCCTCCAAACAACATCTTAGGATGTAGATGCAATCATTCAAAATAAAAGTCAAAGTATGTTAGACAAATATGATGTTTCTTAACGTACTGGCAAAAAAAATGATAGATACATAAACTGCACAATCTTGTACAATATGTATCTTTAACAATATGCATATGTACCTTTCATATGTTTATATAGGTAAAACTAAAACATCACAAGACACATAATTATACTCAAATATTAACAGCACAGATACAAAAAACATGAAAAATGTATCATGTACAGCGAAAATATGTATCTCGGCCATATTAACATAACTAAAAAAATTTATGTCAAAAAATAATCAATTTAAAGATAGATACATAATTCATTAAACTAGAGACAATTAACAATAACTAACATGTGAAAGAAGATGCATACCTTTTCTTGTCCGATTTTTTCACATAGAATTTGAAGGAATACTCAATTGCATACCTTGCCATAACTGAAATTAGAGTACACTTGTCCAAGTAGATTCGCCCAACCTTAACTTCTCTATTATTGTAATCAGTATTGATCTTGTTATCCTTTATATCATACAACGACAAAGGAGCAGAAAAATTAGAATTATGACTAATTAATTCCACAACTTCTTCACAAGAATTTTTCAAACACATTACTACACCAACTTTCCCATCAAACAACATCTCTATAGCAGACTTATCTATTATAGTGATTATAAGTAGATATGTCCAAAAATCAAGCTCACTTTCCTTAATTGTGATATAAAGCTTCACACCCATCTCATTATAGATTAACAACGGTGCAGCGTTACCATCAACTATGTAACGAGCCTCAATTTTTTTCCTTCTTTCGTCAATTTTTAGTTCTACAACAATTGTCGAAAGCAGTTTATCTTAAGATACATGTTCACTAACAATAATTTCATCACTCTTATAGCCCTCGTACCTTACATCGTTAATCCAAACGCTGAAATGACGTAATAACACTAGAATATTCATTAAAATTACCTCAAACAAAATTTTAAAAAAAAAGAAACTTATAAACAATTTGACATGTTGAAACTGATTATGGAAAGGATTTTGTTTTAAGAAATGGAATAACAAACTAATTACCCTTTTTCGTGGGATTTAACGTTCCTTTACCATATTTAGTTAGGTTAATTTCTATATTAATGCAAGTTTAGTGGTTACATCCATAAAATATGCTAATTAGTTTATTTATTACATTTATCTGTAGGATGTATCTAACTTAAGTTATATGTATCTTCAAAGGCTAAAAGTTGAAATTTTCTAAAATTTTAAAAATAGTTAAAATTTTTGGTAAATACCACTGAACATGCCGTTATAGGGGTAATTTTTACTATTTTTTAAACTAGGTACTTATAGCATTGTATTTAAGTTTATTTACATTATAAGTAAAATAATACTTTTTATAAATTTTCTCAAAATTTAATGTTATTTTTTAATATCATTATTTCAATTTTATATGTATTAGGGAGTCATTTGTGTTGGGTTCAAAATTGAAAGGGGGTCATGCGAAAGCTAATAATTAGCAAACCATAGAGGCGATAATCCAAACGAAATAGAAAAATATACAAAAAGCATATTAGTGGATATGGTTTAGGTAAAGTGACAAGTATTGAAAAACATAAATCTATAGGGATAAATTCTCTCCATAAACAAAACTCTTTAATGACTATATTGTAGATTCTATTGCATTGTGAAATAAGAAGAGGAATCCTCAATTTGTAAAGATCCAAAACCTTTTCTCTAAGAAAGAGATTAGTCAAATATGAAAAAAAAAATATTTCCCTTTAGGGAAAGTAAAAGTAATTATGTTATTACTTTTATTTTCTTTTCAAGAAAAGTAAAACTTAAACTTGGTAAGAAAATTAGAGCAAAAATCCTAACAAATCTCCTATTTTTTCCATGTTTTTCTTGAAATAACGTGATCCGTCTTCTTTATGTCATATTCATAATTTTGGTTCTTCACATAATCTTCATTATTATTGCTTGCCTCGGTTAAAAATAATGTTTAAAATATTATGATTAAAACTGGATTAAAAATTAATATTTTATCTTTATTTTTAAGGTGCAGCAACAAAAATATTGAAAATATGGTTGAAACTTGTTCTCCACATGTAGTTGGGAAAAAATCCTCAGTATAATCAAATTGATTGCAAATTGATTTGAACCACCTTGAACTTATCTTTAACCTCGTTTCACCAAACCATTGTACCTTTGAACCATAGTCTCTGATACCAATTGTTGGGTTCGAAACCGATTGGGGGTCATGCGGAAGCTAATAATTTGCAAACCATAGAAGCGATAATTCAAATGAAATAGAAAATCATACAAAAAAACATATTATTGGATATGGTTTAGGTCAAGTGACCTGAATAATATTGAAAAACATAAATCTATTGGGAGAAAATCTCCCCCTAAACAAAACTCTTTACTTACTACATTGTGGATGCTATTACGTTGTGAAATAAGAAGATGGATCCTCAATTCATAGAGATCCAAAATCTTTCCTCTAAGAAAGAGATTATCCAAATATGAAAAAGTTTTATATTTTCCTTTAGGAAAAATAAAAGTAATTATGGTATTACTTTATTTTCCTTTCAATAAAAGTAAAACTTAAACTTTTGAGAAAATTAGAGAAAAAATCCTAACAATTTGATGTGAGGTGCAATTATAATAATTCGAAAAAATCCTAACAATTTGGTGTGAGGTGCAATTATAATAACAATTGAGGTACTAGTTAGTCTCAAAGTTATTTATCCCACCATTTATACAATAGTGATGAGATAAGTTATCACATATACATATTGGTACAACTTATTTTGAAATAACTAATCTCAAAATAACTTGTCCCCAACCAAGCCACTCTTAAGTTGTATATATGTACATGGATGTGTGTATATATTTTTGTGTTTCACCACTCTCTTACTACATCCGTTTCATATTACTTGACTTTTGTTGACATGACACAAATTTTTTTATATAGAGGTGCATTTTTACTGAATTAACCTTATTAATGATACTTTAAAATTTTAAATTTATCTATACTATTACTTTATGTAGTTATTCAATACTAAGGGTCAAAAAAATAATATAATTCTCTTGATTTCATAAATTGAACTAGTTAATTAAAATAATTTTTTTTAGTATGAGAGTCAAGTGATAAGAAACGATATTATAAATAAATAAATAAATAAATAAATAAGATGTGATTGTCATTAATCTAGTAGTACATACATTATAATTTATCTAAATAAATATATTCTTTAAAAATTCTGCCTTATTTTTATTCATTATTTTATATTTTCTGCATTGAAATATGCTTATAAAGTTAATATTACTTATTATTTTCACTTGTAAAATAAATATTAGAGTTTTGATTATTATTAATAAAACTAATTTTTTTATTATGTTAATTTACTCATTATAAATCATCATTAGCTTATATACTGAACTAGTATTTCTTATTTTTTTTGTCCAGAAGATAATACTCATGTTTTTATGAAAAAATTGTTATATGGATTTTTAAAAAATGAAAATATGATGATTGTAAAGAAGTAAGAAAAATAGGTTGATGATGAAAGGGTACAATAGACATTTTAAAAATTCAATTAGGATAAAGTGAGGAATATAACCATTATTTAAAGTTAAGGGGGGAGTTTAATTTTTAAGACAAAATTGGGGAGGAAAAAATGATTTTCACCTTTTTTTCATATATTTACTTCTTTGTCTTTTGACTTCTCTAATGAAAACTCTAACTCTTCAATTCACTGGTCACATAAATGTTTATTCAAGGAGAAACACTTCATTTTCACACCATATAGGGACAATTCAAGGGAATGTGCCTCAAGCCTGAAGTTTTTTCATCCAAAATTTGAAATGGTCAAGATTTCTGATTAAGTGGAGGTTAAAATTGTGGTATATATGTTCATATTATTTTAAACCTCAGAGCGGGTTTAAATGTATGAAGGCGGTTAATAGTAATCCGTGTCCGATGTTTATATTAAGTCGTTTGCATAAACTTACTATAGTGAAGTAATTTGATGATGTGAGAATACATGTTAATTATCCATGATTTAGTGCTTAAATTGTAAACACCAACACATGTTATGTATTTATAAGCGGATAATTTTTTGTCTTTAAAAGGCCTTTGTTTATTTTTGATTTAAAAAAAAAAAAGAAGCAAAGAAAGTACGCATAAAAAAAGTTTGCAAACATATATGAATAGCACTTCAAGTCGGGACACCTTCGACCCCGTAGTCATTTTCTTGGCATATTTTGCACTAGTAAACTATTTACGCGCGATTATTAAAATTATTGTATAGAAAATATACAATAAATCTCTTTTATATCTCTATAAAAATTAGTTTTATAAATTTGATCAAATTTAAAATTTAATTTTGATAATATCCATAGATGTAATCTCGCTACTTTAAGTACCATAGCCTTATAAATGGAAAATTCTTGTTTTGTAAATTTGGTAAGCATCTCTTAATCAATTAACTCATTTTTTAAAAAATAATGAATTCTTATTTTTACAAACAATGATGTCTTTAGCTTGTGATATATTCAATATAATTAATTTTTTTAATTTTCTTTTTAAAAAAAAAGCAAACAAAAAGATATGTGAAATAAAAAGAAAAAAAAGTATAAAACAAATAAATCTGCACCTTTTGGTCATTCCTCTTTTGTATTCTTCTGCATCTCGATCCATTTTGAAAAAAAAAAAAAATCCATTGAAGAAAAAATTCAAAAATTAACACACTTTTCTTGATCATCAATACAATCTGTTCTTCACTTTTTCTTTTAAATTATTTATTCTTTTTATTTTTTCCTCTTTAATATTAATAATTAGTTGCAGAACGATACAGTTTTCCTCCTTTTCTCTAGTTTCTTCGATCTTCTTTAGTTTCTTTTATTTATCACTCTTTAGCTACTTGAAAGAAAAAACTATTACTTACACATTTTATTTTTGAAATCAGTTAATACTATTTAAGTGTAATATTAATATGAGTAGACGAAACAGAAGCATATAAAATAAAATTGGTTAGCATATTATTTTAGGCGTTTATAATTTCATAATTATTGATTATTAAAAGTGAATCATTACGTGGCTAAAAGAAGAACAAAGTTTGATGAGGAAAGAAGAGTTTTGCCTGTCCATATATATTAATCGTTTTACTTGTTATTGATTTTGTCAAAAACTTCTTTTGATACCTATTTGTTCGATTCTAATTTGTTTACTTCTCAAATTTATTTCTCTGCTTTTGTCTTTTGTCAGATCTGATTTTAATTTTCTATTTTTACTATCTTATGCGCTCTTTCTTGAGTATTTTTTTCTTAACTCAAATTATATTAGTCTAACTACACTCTTTCATCTTATTTCTCCAAATCGTTGTGTAGTTCTGTGACACCTTCATCATTACTCTAACTTCATCTCATGTATTCCATTTTATCGAATTTTATAAAATTTTATTTTCTTCTTCTCTTTCATCATATTTTTTTTTTAGAGAAAAAGACTACAAATCTTAAATTACTTCTAGTTATAATTTGTTCATTGTTGAAAAATAATACAAAAACTTTTATCATTTGAAAGAGCAAAAAAATAAGGTTAATTCCTCTCAAGAGTTTAGTAACCGAAAACCCACATAAATGATCATTATAATGTAAGGAAAATACAACATTCATTCTATAATAAATTCTTAAGAAATGAAGACTTTTCACATGTCTATTATTAAGCACACAATAATTAAGATATAATTAAAATTTCTATTTTATAAATTAAAAAATGCAAAAAAGGAGAAAAAGGTAATATCTTAATTCTAGGATGGATATATATACATACATACTAACTCTCATAGAGTTTCTAAATCTGTTGTGAATATTTAACTCCATCATTACATAAATATATAAGTAATTTTTTTTCTTCATCTTACAACATCAAATCTTTGTTTTAAATCTCTCATTATGCGGCATCTTTTCATTCTCATAAACACAATCCACTTACTTGTAATCCGAATTATATATAATCTATATCTATAATATATAATATATTAGAAGTGTGAAGGGCCTTAGAAATATTATTTGAAATTTTTTCCCTTCATTAAAAGTCTTTGCTTTAGACAAAAACATATTTTCACTATTTATTCCTAATATTTAAGAGTTAAAAATTAATTAAATATATTTACGGTAAAACATT
The DNA here is from genome assembly GCF_002878395.1 of Capsicum annuum. NCBI lineage: Eukaryota > Viridiplantae > Streptophyta > Magnoliopsida > Solanales > Solanaceae > Capsicum > Capsicum annuum. The sequence continues at coordinate 164,368,658 of NC_061113.1, forward strand.
TCCTTATTAGAAGTCATCAAAATTAATTATTTTTTCTAATATTGTCATGGTCCAAAAACGAGGGTCATGATGGCACTTGTCGCAGCGCACCTTGACAAGTAAGCCTATCACCCAAACTGATACGAAAAGAGAAAAAGACATAAATATCCCAAGATAAGACTTCTAGAACAAAGCCGAACCAAATAAATAATCATAACAATGCAGAAAGAACTTATCCAAAATACCAGTCATGCCCAAAACCAGGTGTAAATAGTGTAAGGACTGCTAATACAACCCAAGAGTCAAATACATCAAAAAAAATAATCACAAAGGAATAATATCTGTCTCCAAATACTAATAAAGACATAACTACTGTAGAAAGATAAAGGTGAACTTCGGGCACATGAATGTCCAACCGCTAACTTGGAAGCTCCAATAATCACTTGATTCAATGAAGCTGAGGTGCACTCGAACTAGGACCTGCACGGAAAGGGCGCAGTAGGCATGAGTACGGTCCACTTGTACTCAGTAAGTATCATAGGCCGATCAAGCAAAGTAGTAAGTAAAGCATACAAAATATACACTAAGGGCATGTCACCTGCAATTAGAAAATGTCCCACAAAAATAGCCCACACCGTTTGCACTAAAAATTCTAATTTATCTTACATATATTGCAACATCACTTCAAGATAGAACAAAATTACGTATTATGTCACATATAAGAAGAACAGGGGGAACATGTATCTTCAAGATCATCAAATACAAGTAAGAGAAGATATGATAAATACATAGATGACAAGTCAATATGGCAATACAACACAACATAACACAATAAACTAAGTGCAATGTATATGATGATGATGATGACAATGCACGAGGTCATCGTACAATTTCCGTATACATCTATGGAGGCAAGCCTCCCAATACAGGACCCATGGGGGTTCGTCAACCCGTATACAATCCATATATCTCATATCTCCTTTCTGGCACATCCCTCGGAGGGGGTTTTATAAGGTATTACGATATCTCCTCCTCGACACATCTCTCGGGGAGGGTTTTAAAAAAGTATTACCAGTGTTTCTCAGATGTTGCCAGGATGGTACCAATGTTTCATGAATAAGTATGATATGAGGATGTAATACTCACAACCAATCACAATGAGTATTTTTACAACCAACCACAATGATATATTTCCACAACCATGTGAGCCAATATCCAGTCATTATTTTGAGTTTCAATCACAAATTTCCACATATCTCATATGCCAAATAAAGTATAAACATAATCACAATACACCAATAGTACAATATTAAGCATCTTAGCAACACAATACAATTATTCACATGTATTCAAGGCTATTAATATCACATATAACCCCATACGGTCACACATATCACATAATAACCTAATTTCGACAATTACATCACATATAGGCCCCTATACGGGTACAACGCATAAATAGTCATTTTTCATGATTAGTTCCCGCCCTTAACATGCATGTTGTATCATCATTTACTATCCAGCCTAGTCAGAAAGAGTTAAGCCATAACCTACCTCAAAAGTCAAAACTAGTCCACTACACTTCGAACCCAGGACCTTACTTTTCACGAATAATTTGAACTCAACTAAAAGTATCAAATATGAAATCTATGCGTCAAAATAAAACCAACGATACTCATATTGACTACTTTTGGTTCGGGGTCAAAATGGACCCCCGAAATGAGTTTCCAAAAAAAAAAGACAAAATTAGAACTTTACTTCAACAATATGTTTTCTATATTTTTAGGAACCTACAGATGAAAACTCAAATTAAATCGATTAAAAAATGAGGTTCAAATCAAAGAAAAATTATTTTTGAGCTTTCCGAGTAAAATCTTTGAAATCTGGGTTAAAATCAGGAATCGAAGTTGTTTTAAGGGTTAAATTGATGAAAAACTAGTAATTGTAAGATAAAAATATTATTCAAGTAAAAAGGAGTGAAATTGAAGTTTAAAGTCAAGTGTTAAGATTTTTGGAGTTTTGAGAAATTTATCAAGAAATTACTAAGAAAATGGTGAATTCTAACGTTAAATCCACGATAAATCAAGAATTAGGTGTTAATCTAGCTTCCTAAGCTTCACTTTAAGCTTTCATACTATTTTAGGGTTTAAATCTCGAGAGACAAGATGAAAAATGAGCAAAATGGGCAAAAAGAGGAGAAAATCAGCAATATATAGCTGAAAATCTGCTATGACAATAGTTTTTTCTTTTTAAAGTCCAACCCGGATTTAGACGGGGTGCCCGAGATTCGTTCGGAGTACGATATATGCAAACAAACTTTGCAACCATACTAAATTTAATGTTCCGGATGTGTTGGCGAAGTCAAATTTTTGAAAAAAAATATCATTTTTCATAAAGTTGAACTCCAAAATCCGAAATCATAATTTTTTAAATCGAGGGTCGAAATGAGATTTAAAAGTCGTAAAATCATACCAAATATGCTAACACCCTAAAATCGATATTCTGGATCTACTGGCAAAGCCGGATTTTTCATCCGAGGTCGTTTCGATCAAATGTGGGTCTACCTAGCCTAAAATCGATATTCCGAAGCTGCTGGCACAGTCTGTTCAGCTATCCATCGCACAGATCAAAGATATTCCCATAAGTCTAAACTAAGGCTCTCGAAGCCATCAAAAATCATAATATCGCATAAATGATACCAAAATGCAACAGAAAAATGTCAATCACTCTCACACCCCAAAAATACCATAATGCAATTATGGAAATGGGTAAAATAGTCAAATAATATAAAATCACAAATTTCACATATTTCATCAAATTTTTAGGTCGTTACATCATCCACCACTAAAAATCTAGTTCGTCCTCAAACTAAGGCAAAGTAATACCTGAAACAATGAAGAGTTGAGGATAAAAACTACACATATCATACTCGACCTCTTAAGTAGATTCATTTATAGGCCGATGTTTCCACTGGACCTTAATCACAGGGATCAATCTAGAGCAAAACAGCCTAAAATCCCTAGCCAAAATGGAAACCAACTCCTCAACAAAGGACAACCGCTCATCTAACTGAACCAACTCCCAACGAATGATATGAGACTCATCAGGAATATAACAACGAAGCGTAGAAACACGAAAAATTGGATGAATAGATGATAGATCAAGGGGCAAAGCCAACTCACAAGCCATATCACCAATAGTTCAGAGAATCTCAAGTGGACCAATATACCTGGGGCTAAGCTTGTCTCTCTTCCTAAATCTTATCATACTCTTCATGGGTGAAAATCGAATGAAAACACGATCTCCAATGCCAAATCTTAAGGCACGAAGTCTACAATCAGTATAGTACTTCTGCCTACTTTGAGCAGCTCTAAGTCTATCCTGAATGACCTTGAACTCTATCCAAAGACTTACGGAGCAAGTCTGCACCTTGAGGTCTCATCTCTGAAACATCAAACCAATCCACTAGGGAGAGACAACGCCTACCATATGACGCCTCAAAAGACGCTATATCATTACTAAAATGGTAGTTATTATTATATCCAAACTTTGCTAAAGCCAAATGTTACTTCTACTATCCACCAACATTCATCACGCACATGTGGAATATACTCCAAAACCTGGATAGTCCGCTTTGATTGGCCATCAGTCTGGGGTGAAATGCTATGATAAGATCAACTCAAGTACCCAACTCATCCTGAAAAGTCTTCCAAAAGTGAAATGTGAACACAGAACCTCGATCTAAAATAATGGACACTGGTATACTATGCAGACGCACAATCTAACAAATAAAGATAGAGGGCTAACTTCTCAGCACTGAATGAGACTCGAACCAGAATAAAATGAGCTAACTTGGTCAATCGATCCATGATGACCCAATCACTATCAGAACCATGAGATATATGAGGCGAACCAGTCACAAAGTCCATGGTGATCCATTCTCACTTCCACTCGGGAATGGGTAACCTCTGAAGCAATCCACCAGGTCTCATATACTCGACCTCCACCTACTGACAACATAGGCAACGAGCCAAAAAATATGCCATATATCGCCTCATACCACCCCACCAGTAGTATTGCCTCAAATCATGATACATTTTAGTCACACCTGGATGGATAAAATATCTGGAACAATGGGCTTCCTTCAAGATTAACCTAATCCATTCACCCACTCTCGAGACACAAACTCGACCCCCAATCCTCAAAACTCCATCTGCATCAAATGAGTCTTCCTTAGTCTCCCCACTCAATATTTTATCTTGAATCAACCTCAATCCAAAATCATCAAATCGATGAGCTCGAATTTGCTCTATCAAGTGAGATCTAGCATCCATAAATGCCAAAACATGCCCCGATGTCGAAATATCAAGCCTAACTATTTAGTTAGCTAACGATTGAACCTCTAAGGACAAAGTCCTCTCTTGATCAAAAGATGCACCAAGCTACCCATGCTAGTCGACTTTTGGCTCAAGGAATCTACAATAATATTAGCCTTATTTGGATTGTAGAGAATAGTCAAGTTATAATACTTGAGCAACTCAAGCCAGCAACGCTGACTCATATGGAGATCTCGCTGGGTAAAGAAGTACTGAAGGCTACGCTGATCTGAGAAGATCTCACAACGAACTCCATACAAGTAGTGCCTCCAGTACTTCAAACCAAACACAACTAAACACAACTCCAAATCATGGGTAGGATAATTCTTCTCATGAGACTTCAACTGATGAGATGCATATGCAATTACCTTGCCCTCCTACATCAATACAACACCCAACCAATATCGAAAGCATCATAAAACACGAAAAATCCCACGCTCTCTTTAGGCAAATCCAATATAGGATTTGAAGTCAACAAATCCTTGAGATTTTAGAAGCTAACCTCACAAGCATCAGACTACTAGAAAGAAATCTTCTTCTGAGTCAACTTATTTAATGAAGTTGTAATGGATGAAAAACCCTCAACAAAATGCCAATAATAACCTGCCAAGCCAACAAAACTTCGAATGTCATTGGGCAAAGTAGGTCTATCCCAATCAAGAATGGCTGCAACCTTGGTTGGATCAACCATAATACCTTTCTTAGTCACCACATGATCCAAGAAAAATACTCACTCTAACCAAAACTCACACATAGAGAACTTCACGTACAACTTTTCATCACTCAATATCTAAAGCACAATCCATAAATGCTCCTCATGCTCAACTTCACTCTTGGAATACACCAAGATATTATCTATAAATGCAAAAATAAAGGAGTCGAGATACGGTTAAAATAACCCATTCATCAACTCGATGAACGCGAGAGGGGCATTGGTCAACCCAAAAGACATGACCAAGAACTCATAATGACCATATCAAGTCTGAAAAGCTATCTTCGAAATAACCAAAGCTCTAATCCTTAAATGGTGATAACCGAACCTCAAACCAGTCTTTAAAAACACTACAACACCTAAAGATGATCAAACAAATCATCAACGCAAAGAAGAGGACACTTATTCTTAACCGTCACCTTATTCAACTGCTAATAATTAATACATGATCCATCATTTTTTTTCATAAATGAGACAGGCACACTCCAAGGTGAAATAGTAGGTCAGATAAATTCTTTCTCTAACAACTCCTACAATTGATCCTTTGGTTTCTTCAACTCTACTGGGGCCATCCTATAAGAAAGTATAGAAATGGTCTTAGCTCCCAACTCAACATCAATATTAAAATCAATAGCTCGATCCGAAGGCATACCAGGCAAGTCCATAGTAAATATATCCACAAACTCACAAACAACACGGACAGAATCCAAGTATGATAAATATTGGTGTCACGAATATGGGCCAAGTAAGATAAACATCCCCTCTCTACCAATTTATGAGCCTGAACATATGACCCTCTTAGGACCCAAATGAAGTACATCCTTCCAACCTATCCTTGGCACACCCGGTGAAGCTAAAGTCACAGTCTTAGCAAAATAATCTAAGACAGTATGATAAGGAGCCAACCAATCTATGCATAAAATAACATCAAAATCGACCATATCTAATACAAGTAAATCTATCAAAAAGTCTCACGCCTAACAAAAGTCACAACACAAAATTGATGCGTCTGATCCACCACTAAAAAATCACCTACCGAGGTAAATACACAAATAGACATGGCAAAAGGCTCACTAACAGAATCAAAAACTGAAGAAAAATACACAGACACATAGGATAAAGTCGATCTATGATCAACTAATATAGATGCAGGTCCAAAACAAACGGGGACGATACCTGTAATCATAATAAAAGGCTCTGCCTCAGGTCTAGATAGTATAGCATAACACTGACCACGACCACCAACTACTGAGGTAACCCCACAGCTACCCCCACGTGCTCCACTAACTCTGCCCCTTACACCTCTGGTAGCACTTCTACCTCTTACAACTAAAGTAGGGGTAGTTCTAAACACATGGCGAGGACAGTCCTTAGCTACATAGCTAGTCTCATCAGGTACAAAGCAACCTCTATAACCAGTCTCAATAGGAGAAAGAACAACTAGGCCCGAACGGCCACCTGAACTACTGAACTAGAAGGTCCAACACCTGAACTTTATAAGGCCGTCTGCACTAGCCTACACTATCCACTAGAACCACTAGAATCTCTACCATGGGGATACTGGCCTCTAAACTCACAAAAATGATGTACCTTCTTAGCTCCACCCTAAGATACTTGAAGAATACCCTATGTCATCTTAGCATGATCCTAAATACTCTGAAAGAAAGCCCTAAGCATAACTATCTGAGATATAGCCAACTAAAGAGAGACATTTAAACCTTTCACAAACTTCTGAGTCTTCTCAGGCTCGATGGAAATACTATTAGAGAAATATCTTGACAAGGCAGGGAAACATACCTCATACTCCAACAGCTTTCATGGAGCCTTTCTCCAAATGATCTGACTCATCCCGCATTCGATTCCTCAAACTATAAGGCACGAATCTCTCTAGAAAGGCATCAGCAAACTGGTCCCATGACAACTCAGGAGCATCAATAGGCCTACAATTAACAAATAATCTCCACTAATCTCTCGCAGCATCTCTCAACTAATTGTAGTTTAAACTAAACCATTTGCGCATAAAGAGTGAAACACAACTCAAAACACAAGGTATGAAAGAACTTCTCATGATAAATAATAAAATAAGGGAAGTTTCTTAAACAAGACCTATAGCCTTTCAAAGATAGATACATATATCTACGTACCGATCCATGAGACTCTATTAGACATCTCATTCTTACATCGTTAAGATCCAATGAAACCTGGATGCTCAGATACCAATTTGTCATAACCCAAAAATGAGTGTCATGATGGCACTTATTGCGGCACACCTTGACAAGTAAGTTTATCACCTAAACTGATACGAAAAGAGAAAAAGATAGAAATATCCCAAGATAAGTCTTCTAGAACGAAGCTGAACCATATAAATAATTATAACAATACAGAAAGAACTTATCCAAAATACCAATCATGCCTAAAACCAGGTGTCAATAGTGTAAGACCTACAAATACAATCCAAGAGTCAAATACATCAAAAAAATAACCACAAAGGAATAATATCTGTCTCTAAATACTAATAAAGACATAACTACTATAGATATATAGAGGTAAACTTCAGACGCATGAATGTCCAACCGCTACCTTGGAAGCTCTAATAATCACCCAAGTTAATCAAGCTGAGGCACACTCGAGCTAGGACCTACATCGAAAGGGCGTAGTAGGCATGATTACGGTCTACTTGTACTCAGTAGGTATCATAGACCGACAAAGCAAAGTAGTAAATAAAGCATACAAAATATACACTAAGGCACATCACTTGCAATCAGAAAATATCCTATAACTGTAGCTCACACCACTTGTACTAACAGTTCTAATATATGTCACATATGCTGTAACATCACACCATGATAGAACAAAAGTACGTATTATATCACATAATAAGAACAAGGGGGAACATGCATATACAAGATCATCAAATACAAGTAAAAAAAAGATACGATAAATACATAAATGATAAGTTAATATGGCAATACAACACAACATAACATAATAAAGTAAGTGCAATGTATATGATAATGAAGATAATGATGATGATGATGATGATGCATGAGGTCATCGCACAACCTCCGGGATCATTGCACAATCCTCGTATACACCTACAGAGGCAAGCCTCCCAACATAGGACCCATTAGGTGTTCGTCAACCCGTATATATTCCACATATCTCATTCTCTTTTTTGGCATATACCTTGAAAAGGGTTTTATAAGGTGTTACATTATCTCCTCCCCAGTACATCCCTCGGGGAGGGTTTTGAAAAGGTATTGCCAGTGTTTTTCATATGCTGCCATGGTGGTACCAATGTTTCATGAATGAGTATGATATAAGGATGTAATGCTCACAACCAATCACAATGAGTATTTAAACAACCAACCACAATGATATATTTCTACAACCATGTGAGCTAATATCCACTCATTATTTCAGTTTCAACCACAAATTTCCACATGTCTCATATACCAAATAAAGTATAAATATAATCACAATACACCAATGGTACCATATTAAGCATCTTAACAACTCAATAAAATTCTTCACGTGTATTCAAGGCTATTAATATCACATCGGACCCCACATAATCACACGTATCATATAATAACTCAATTTTGATAATTATATCACATATAGACCCACACGGGTACAACACATAAATAGACATTTTTCATGATTAGTTATCACTCTTAACATGCATATTATATCATCATTTACTACCCATTCTAGTCTGAAAGAGTTAAGTCATAACCTACCTTAAAAGTCAAAATCGGTCCGCTACACTTCGAACCCACAACCTTACTTTTCACGAACAATCTCTAAACTACCTAGAAAAATAAAATATAAAATCTACGCATCAAAATAAAACCAACGACACCCATATTGACTACTTTTAGTTCGGGGTCAAAATGAACTCCCGAAATGGGTTTCCTAAAAAGAAGCGCAAAATCAAAACTTTACTTCAAAAAGATGTTTCTCATATTTTTAGAAACCTACAGCTAAAAACCCAAGTTAAGTCGAGTAAAAATGAGATTCAAATTGAAGAAAAATTATTTTTGAGCTTTACTAGATAAAATCTTTGAAACCCTGGTTAAAATCAGAAATCAATGTTGTTTTAAGGGCTAAATTGATGAAAAACTAGTAATTATAAGATAAAACATTATTCAAGTGAAAATGAGTGAAATTGAAGTTTAAAGTCAAGCCTTAAGATTTTTGAAGTTTTGAAAAATTTATCAAGAAATTACTAAGAAAGTGGTGAATTCTTACCTTAAATCCATAATAACATCAAGAATTAGATGTTAATCTAGCTTTCCAAGCTCCCACAAGCTTCACTTTTAAGCTCTCATACTATTTTAGATTTTAAATCTCAAGAGACAAGATGAAAAATGATCAAAATGGGCAAAAAGTGGAGCAAATCAACAATATATAGTAGAAAATCTACTATGACAGTGATTTTTTTTCTTTTTAAAGTCCAACCTGGACTTCGACGGGGTGCCCGAGATTCATTTGGAGTACAATATATGCAAACGAACTCTGCAACCATACTAAATTAGATGTTTCGAAAGCATTAGTGAAAATTTTCAAAAAAATATCATTTTCACAAAGTTGACCCCCTAAATCCGAAATCATAATTTTCAAACCGAGGGTCAAAATGAGATTTAAAAGCCATAAAATCATACCAAATATGCCTTCACCCTAAAATTGATATTATGAATCTGCTGGTGAAGTCATCTTTTTCATCTGAGGTCATTTCATTCAAATGTGAGTCCCACACCCATATATTCAATTTTCCAACTTTTCGATCAATAGGTCGAAATGAGCTCGGGTGCATCGAAACCTAAAACAACGGTGTACCTAGCTTAAAATTAATATTCTAGAGCTGCTGTTGCAGTATGTTAAGCCATCCATCGCACGGATCAAAGGATATCTCCATAAGTCTAAAATAAGACTCTCGAAGCCATAAAAAATCACAATATCGCATAGATGATATCAAAATGCATCAAAAAATATGTCAATCACTCTCACACCACAAAAATACCATAATGCAACTATGAAGAGAGGTAAAACTGTTAAATCACAAAAAATCATAAATTTCATCAAATTTTTAAGTCATTACAAATATTTAACTGCTGAAAATTAATCAAATATATTTATGGTAAAATCTGTCCTTATTAGAAGTTATTAGAATTAATTACAACTAAATTTTTTTTCATTAGTTTAAGAATTTTAAATCAACTAAATTTAATTTTAACAATATTTAAAAAAATCTAGAAATAAATATAAAACGTTAGAATAAGAAAAATTTGAGAAGTACCAAATTTTAAAAGTTTTAAGTACATAATAAGAATGTAATCAGTGATTTTATAAGGATTTGACCTTAAAAACAAGAAAAAGTTTGAAATATAGAAAAAAAAAAAGAAAAAAAAATCGTTCCACAAATATGATTCAAATTGATGCGTCTCTCATTGCCTCTGGTTGCAAGGAAAAGAGGTAGTGCATGACAAATGCAAAAGTGATGATTGATCAACCACTTGAAACTTCTGGTAGTAAAATATATATGTGCTTACACTAAAATATATGTTTATGTCTATATTATTATATTAAAATGTGAAGTATCCTTGAAAAGTAATTTGAACCTTTTACATTTCACTAAAAAACTCTGCAATAGATAAAATTATTTTAATTTTAAATAATTAAATGTTACACGTGGAGGCACATGCGGTTAAATTAGTATTCCTAAAAACGTGTTTATTATCTCAGTTAAACTCAACATCACTTCACTATAAATAAACAAACATACAATACTTAAAAAATAATAAAGCAATACTCAAAAGAATCGTTGCTTGTGAAATTTTGATCACTCACAACAACATTAAGACTACAAAATTGTCCATTTGGCTCAATACAATTTATCACTAAAAGTTTAAAAAAGAATTATTAGAAATCAAAAATTAAAAACACCCATAAAAATAGAAAAACAAAAACATAAAATAGTCACTTTTTAACTAATTGAATAACATAAAAAAGATAAGGAAAAAAATAAGAAAAGAAAAGGGAGATCATATTAAGAGAGTGAAAGGAGATCTTACTTTGCTCAATCAATTAATCGGTCCACTATTTAAAAATCAAGAAAGAAAATCGAAGGGTAAAGAAATAGAAAAGGAGAATCAGTTGAAGATATTTCTTTGTTGTACTTGATTTTTTTGTATATGGTTTAATTATAAAGAAAACTAATAAAACTAGTTGATAGAAATAAAACTATCTACTATTAGTTTTTTTCATGTAAAATTAAATTTGTAGATGTAAATTTTTTCTTAGTCAAAAGAAAAATAACTTATAAATTTGTACACTATTTTGATCAACTAAATTTTTATGAGAAAGATAATGATATATTTATTATCATTTCTTTATAATTCTAAGAAAAATTAATTAAATAGACAACTTAATGATATCTCTATAATTTCAATGATGCAACCACACATACCAATCAATTAATTTGTAAAAGAAGTGCAAAACTATAATTAGTGTGAAACACCTTGGCTTTGGACCCTTTGAAAATTGCATAAGTTAGAGTTTTTGGACCACATACGACTAGAAGGTACTAGTCGTATGATAGGGTACGGGTTAGGTGACCCAGTCGTATGGTGTCCAGTATTAGGTGGTTGAGTTTCTAAAATGAGTACGAGTCGTATGGTTGGCGACGGGTCGTTGGGTTGGCTTTTCCTTTACTTAATCTAAAACTTAGTAACTTAACTTGGATCTAAGTACGAGTGGCTCACCATGAGTCGTGAGGATAGGGTACGAGTCGTATAGTCAACTCGCATATTGGACAATGTTCAACCCTTCATAATTCTGGTATGGGTATAGGTTAAGGGTACTAGTCGTATGCTTAGGTACGAGTTTGACTTGATGGTCGTATGTTGGACAGTGTTGGGGGGTCCAAGGGATGCCTAGGGTACGAGTGGTGGGTACCAATCGTATGGTAAGGGTAGGGTACAATTGAAGGGGGTTGGTCGTACCTTCCTGCGGGAAAATTTTACAGTTTAAGTTGGAGGTATTCTGAACATTTTTCCTTATAAATCCTTGGGACCCTATGACTTAACACCTTTTTGGGGCTTCATTAACCTATTTACAATCAATCAAATCCTCTAAACTCGCTCTAATCTCTCTCAAGGCTTTTGGGTTAAGACAGGCTAGGGTTTCTTCAATACAATAAATTTGGGGCTTAAGAGGGTGGTTTCTTTTCATCTTCTGGCATAAATTATGATAATGTTTGGGTTTTGAATTATACTTTGGGGTTTTTGGTTAAAATGGTTGGTTATGGTTTTCCCATGTCTTTTACTTGTGGTTTTTATAACATAATGATGGTTTGAATATGTGGTTGCATAGTAATAGTTAATTGGTGTTTAGTTTTGGCTTTGTAAACTATATGCCCCCAATGTATTTGATAAAATGCCTATGAGAATACTTTTGCTACATAGTTGAACTTTTAATGAAACTATTGCATGATATAACTTGGTAATGGAACTTAACTTGGTTTGGATGATTTTAAATGGTTAAATGGTAAGGTCTTGGTTGTTATGATTTGGTTTAATTGAAAGACTTGTAGGGTAGAAGGGAAATCCCCAAGCAAACATGATGATGAACTACTTGTGGGGTACGTGGGAATCCTCCAAATAAACTTAATAACAATGTAATATATGAGTATATGAGAATCCATTTGGTTCTTTAAAAGGTTGGCTAAGGACATTTCTTGCAAGCTATAGTCGGTATGACGATACCACTACTTATAGCCTTGGTTAATAATAATGGAATAGTGGTTTGATTGTGTACTAATAGTTTTAATTGGGCAATAATGGCGGGGTATGATAGTTAACATGAAGGTGTGAGTCCAATGGACGGACACTAGAAACTCATGTTTGCCGACATGAGGATTGGTCATGCCGACCATTTATAATACTTATAGGGTACACGGGAATCCCCTAAGTTACACTTGTATGCATGTATCATGGAGAGCGAAAGGTACATGGGAATCTCCTACTCCTATGGTATCTCTGGTCTGTGCAACTACATGCATCGGGACCCGTTCAGGGGGTAACACTGGACCCATATAATCCGTGGATGGTTCTAGGACGGTTAAGCTACACATACCCAGGTTAATAATTTTAAAAGCATGCTAAACCTGATTCCCTTTTCCGACATGGATATATAATATAATATATATGTATATAAGCATATGGTTGTTTACTTGGTTTTAAAGGTTGGCATTATTTTATCTTTATACTAAGTGCATGCTAGCATTCACCCGTTAACCCATCTTCGGGCGTTGTATCCCCATGCAATGCAGAAACCGGCTCTATTCCTCCTTCTCAGTGATCGGATTGGGGATCGGTTGTTAGATTGAAGTGGTGAGCTTCCATATTTCGAAAGGCTCCATTTCATGTCATGGATTTCTTTACATAGTTGATCATTTTATAGGCTATGATTTTGGCTATGGTGGGGGCATGTCCCGATCGGATATTATTTTACTTTTAGTTAGAGGCTTTGTGGAACTACTATGGTTTGATATGGGCAGTGTTGGCAGTGGTGTCAGTCTTAGTATTGGCATTGGTATTGGGACTGATACCATTTGACTGTATTTATGATTGTTCCATCCCATTGTGTTATGTTATGGACATGAACTTGGTTATTATTTTGATTTGGTTATGGTTGTTGGTTGGCATCAAGTGGTTGGGCTTGTTTGCATTGGTCACGGTTGTGAACCTAATCCCAAAGTTTTGTATTGTTAAACACGCTATCTTATTATATGTTCGGAATTCATCCGACTCAGGATATGTGTTTGGAGGTTGGGTTGGATAATAGGGGCGGTCTTCAGTCCTGATTGCACTTGAAATGCCCATTATGATAAGACCCAAGTTCAGGTCGTGTCACAGTGAGACTAGAAAAAAGAGAAAAAAATCATAATTTAATACAGTATACATCATTGATGTTCTTATTTTTTACAACATAAGCCAAAACAAAAAAGAGCTCCAAATACTATTCAATAGCATATTTTGAACTAAGATCAACAAAACCAAAATGATAAGAAGAAAAGATAAAACAAATAGCAGCAAAAACAAAATAATAAGGAAAAAAGATATAAATAATAATAGCATCTAATAGCAAGAAAATTAATAAGATTTTAAAATTGGTTGTAGCAAAATGAGCACCTGTACTACCCATAAAAGTGACAGCAACAATCTTCAATTAGGAGAGTTTATATATTCATCACATGGAGTGAAGAATTAATTTTTTGTTATTTAATTATATATCTTTTATTGTTAGAAGGTAAATAGACATATGTATTGTACCTGAAAGTTTTTTTAAATGGAGATTAATAGCATTAATGTGGAAAGAAATTAAATATGGCTATTTTTAATATTTTATAAATTTTTAACGTGTATTTTTTATTTTTTTTAAAGGAGAAAAAAAATGTCAAAAACATTACAATAAAGATAAATAACTATCCAAGCCTTAGAGAATGTCATGTCACCGATTTCATGTTTCTCCTTTATTATTATACTAGTTTCACTAGGCCTGTGTTAAGCCGGGGCCCAAACTCTAAGTATAAAAATAATTGTTTATATTATATATTTTTTTTACTTTATAATCAGTATATCTAATGATCTGTAAAACAAGTCTTGTTGATAATAATTATTAAAGTTTTTAATCACGTAATTGGATATTTTAAAATAAAAAATATTAATTATGAGGAAGAAGATATTACCAGAGAATTAGAATATATAAAAAAGCTACAAGTAATTCAATATCTTACACAATGACAGAATTTAAAATATTTAATAATTACGCTTCGATGAAGATCATAAATAGAAAAAAAATATTGATATTTTTATAAAATTTGAGAATATTATTTTCTTAGTTATAGCTAAAAATAATTTTTTCTTGATGCTTATTCAGTTTTATTTCCCTCATAATTTTAATGGCAATAGTTTTTGCTAATTAGATTTTTTTCATCTTATAGAATCATCTGAAAAAGTCAATACTTTCAAGTTTATAGTATAATAATTATAACTTAAATTAAGAGCCTTTATATTAATAGCTTGCTCCATTCGGTCTATTTACTTATTAAATTTATTTTTACACGCCTCTTACAAGGGTAACTTATTTGTCTCATTTTAATATAAAAAAGAGCTATGAGGTTGTAGTTGAAATCATTGAAAACTTTAATTTTGCAGTAAAAGTAAGCTTGAATATTGTTGACTTGAAATGAAAGGAGTTTTAATTAAACAGTAATCTAAAATGTGGCACGACGAAATCAATTATAAAAACCCAAGTGGAATGGTCTTAACAAAAAGAATACGGACGAAAAAGAAATATGTAATAAAAGAACACTATTAATTATCATGTGTAGTAATTTCATTTCACCAAAAAATTAATATCAGAAAAATCCTTGCGAGGACTACAAAAATCTCAAGATCCAGAGGCTTTAGTGGTAAAAAAAAAAATGTCTTCAAAGTTGTTAAAATTTTATCGTTTTATTCTTCAAAAGACAATTTGACTTATTTTGGAGCTAAACTGTGTTATATTAATTCAATAAAATTAGAAATTAGATATTCAAAATTATATGAAAAACAAATGCCATAAATTGCAATGATCATATCAACATAATAATACTTTTCTTTTAAAAATATTGATTAAAGTTCATATAGTTTGATCCTCAAAAGTGAAATGTGATAAATATTTTAAGATGAAGAAGAAAATAATTTAATAAATCCAAAAAGAAATTC
The DNA here is from genome assembly GCF_002878395.1 of Capsicum annuum. Classification (NCBI taxonomy): domain Eukaryota; kingdom Viridiplantae; phylum Streptophyta; class Magnoliopsida; order Solanales; family Solanaceae; genus Capsicum; species Capsicum annuum. Next base: position 164,384,500 of record NC_061113.1, read on the forward strand.
AACTAATTACAAAGGTTCATGTGGAAAATTTTAAAAGAAGAATTATGACAAAATAATGTCATATGTAAGACTTTCATACCATCAATTTTAATGTGAGGACTCCCAAAATTTTTGTTCTCTCTTATGTATAGTTATAATTATAATAATGATTGATTTCGAGTCATTGGAGGAATAGTGTTTCACAAACTCTATCATGAAATCGACATAAGTTCCGGGAACGTTTAGTTTTTAAATATTAGTAACAAATTATCATTTTAAAATATATTGTAATATAGTATTTTTAGTAAATAATAGAAATGTGAGATAATTTTAAAAGAGAAAAAAAGCCAAAATAGACAAGTAATTTGGCTTGATAATGTATACACTAATACTTTATTATTCGCAGTCCCCAAGTTGTTAATCGGAATTGAGTATTTTCTGCAAGTTAAATAGAATTGGATATTTTATGTGAGTTAACTACGTTCAAATCTCAGAAATCAAATGAATGTGTTAACCTCATAAAGCTATAGGTAAATCTTGATCATTGGGAACATATGTATAACCAAACTAAATCAAGTTGGTTTCTCTTTTGGTTTTGTCAATTATTTTCAACTTGAAATGACAAAATCAATTTTATTCAAACTACTAGCAGCAGTGACAGAGGCGGAATTTTCATTGGGGGTTCAGAAGTAAATATACGGACTAGTTGAAGAGGTTCAACATCTACTATATATACATAAAAATATTTTTAACCATATAAAAATAGTATAATGTTCCGACGAAAGGGGTTCAGATAAACCCCATGAATTTAATGTGGCTCCGCCACTGACTAGTAGTAAGGACGATTTCTCATATGCATGAATACGTTTAGAAAGGATCGAACAATTTGATTAATTTACTATCTATTGAAATAATCAACAATCTATTGAAAGCTAAATATGTTGATTTCTTTATATTGATTAGCTGATTTTTCAAAATTTCTTGGAACTCGCAAGAGTTTATATATCTATTAGTTTAAAATGATTTTTCTTGGAACCCAAGAGAGTTTATGAGACCTCATTTTTTCAAAAGAAAAAAGAATTAATCAAAAACTCATTTCAGCCAAAAAGAAAAGTAATAATGACAAATGTGTTATATAATATGGATGTCATGTGACATATGTATGTGTGAAATGTCATTAATAATAGATAATAGTTAGTGTTTTGCCTCTTTTCGACGCGAAGGGTTGAAAAATATTATTTTAAGCTTTTTAAACTATTTCAAAACTTTAAAGAAAAAATTGAAATAATTTAAGAAAGTACAGAATTGCCACTTAAATTTTGAGAAAATATAAAAAAAAAACTAAAAATATTACTTAAAAGATTCAAAACAGAAAAAATCTTTTAAGTTTAGAAATTCTGAATAAGTGGTTCCTATTAGTACTCTTGGATGGTTGTTAAGGCACCAAGAGTGCTAACTTGCGGTTATCCGGACTATTTAAAAATAACTTTTTTGACTAACTTTAAAAAGCAAAATTGGTTTTTGAAAAGAAAATAATTAAGGAAAATTGTCTTCAAGATTTTTGCAAAACAAATTTTGACGACTTAGTGGGATTTTAACTAAGTATAAGAACAATTAGCGTATAAAGGGGAAAGGGGGAGACTAAAGGACTTAGGTCATTAGGCCCAAATCATAAACTTTGTCCTAAGCTAATTTGGGCTTATGACCCATCTTCACCTTTCCTAATCTAAATACTTGGACTTTTGGCTCATAACCTGTCCTAAGCTAGTTTTCGAACCTTTGAGGTCCAAAATTCGCTTCACCTGTATTAAATTACAACTTTGGTTTCGAGACCCAAATGAATGAACAAATAGATAAATAAAAAAAATAAGACAATCATAAAAATCGATACTTTTCATGTCTCTTAGACCTCATCAATGGGTTTTGACCAATTTTTCTTCTTCTTCTTCTTCTACTTCTTCTTCTTCTATCTTCTTGCACCCGCACTCCATATAATCGACTTTGGATTTAAACTTCAGACTTAACTGGGAGAGGTGGGCCTCATTGGACCATTACAAAATGCAAGAGGAAAGGAGTCCATTTGGACTCCAAAACAGATTCATGCAAAGGAAAGGATAAAGGAAAAGAATTAATATGTGTTCGAAAATCCTACACGTAATAGATAAATAATGAGATGAAAAAGATGACATTCTCAAGCATAAAGAAATAGTAAATTATGATATCAAAGCAAACTAAATTATCTAACAAAAAAAAATTAAACCATCTCTTAAACAATCTTACAAAAAATTAAATCTAGCACAATATAATCAACTAGCCCTTGAAAAGAAAGACAGGGATCCACAAGCATAATTGCTTAAGATTTGAACAAATATTTCCTATAAATTAACATATATTTGAACCAAATACTATAATATGATATAGTCTAAAACATGTTTTCATTAAACAAAGAAAAGGAGAATGAGCAAGAGATGAAGAAATCTTTCATAGCACCTCAAATATGAAATACAAGACATACTAATGCAACAACACTTTTTCAATACAAAGTGGAGTCAATCAACATATCTATAACTTCGAAGAGAAATTCACTATAACATGTGAATAACAATGGATCGTCTAAATGACTAAAAAACCTTTAAGAAGTAAACCAATAAGCGAAGTGAAGCAAATAACATATATTAAGCATATTTGAGAAATGCCAACTCCTATTTTAGTTCTGCACCATTTAAATGAAATCTATAACCCTAACAACTTTTCAATTTAAATAAGAGAAAATCAAAGACAGTTTTGACCACGAAAATGAGTAACTCACTACTTCAAATTGAGAAACAATTTCACAGATCCTTAATAATAGTAACCATTCCTTTTTGATATAAAGAAAATAACTTTACCTACTAAAAGCAAACATATCCACCAATAACGAATTTAAATAAAGTATGAGTACATATTTCAAACAAAGATCAAAACTTTATTCATAATAATCAAAGAATAAAACCAAAAGGAGAAACAATCAATATTAACTATTGTTTTCAACATAAAGGAAACAACTTTATATGCTAAAAACAAACATATCCGCCAACAATAAATTTTTTAAAAAAACATGAGTACATATTTTAAGCAAAGATCAAAACTTTATCCATAATAATCAAAGAAACACGTTCAACTATTGCTAGCTCATTTTTATACCATGAACATGAAAATAACCATAATATCATTACCACAACGTCCTATGGCCTTCAAGGCCGTCTACAACAAACAATCCTAGCAAACAAAATTACAACTATGAACTACGAAGAAGAAGAAGATGAAGAAGAAAACGATAATTTGTAATACATTAACAGTGTGAAGGCCCTTAGAAAAATAATTTGAAATTTTTTCCCTTCATTAAAAGAGACCGCTTTAGACAAAATTATCATTTACCCTTTTTCCTATAATTAAATTATTCAAAATAAATATGCTTAAATTTTCTACTTGGTTCCTGCTTGATTTCTTTCAACCAGAAAACACCTATGTTTTTCCTTACTTAAAACACCTATTTTCAACCAAAAAACAGTTGTGTTTTTCCTTACTTAGTTGTTTTTTCTTACTTAAAGCACCTATATATTTTCAACCAAAAAACAACCGCGTTTTCCCCTGCTTGGTTAAAACACCCATTTTTTGTCCTAATATACTCAAATTTTTCTTCAATTAAATTCTTTCCAAATTTTTGTCCTACTTGGTTTCTTTCAACCAAAAACTACTATGTTTTTTCATCCATATTTGTCTTTTATTTGATATTTTCCAAATTTATCTTCCATCCAAATTTGTGTTCTATTTGGTTTGCCTATTTGATCTCCTCTTTGGTTTATACATTATGTACTTCTATATAAATGCTTTAGCTTTTTCATTGTTCATCGTTATAAATAGATGCAGTTTTTCTGATTTACAATACAATTATTCATCGCTATTCATCTCAACACAGTTTTAGGAATTTTATTTTCAGGTTTTTGTCGTTATATCATCTCTCCCTTTTTACATTGTTAATTTAAACACAATATATTATTTGTTATGCTGGATTTAATTGCTTAGTTTAATTTAGCAAATATGTTCATTAGACTATTTCGCTTCTCGCCAATTCTGTTATTACCTTAATGTGACCGCTTAGTTGAATATATTATAATTTCTATTTCTCATAACTAACTTTCTTTATCTACCAACCTACCAAAAAGATTCACATATTTAGGTATAATTCTTCTTATCTCACAAATCTACCTCTATTATAAAATTCTACGTTCTTATCATACTATGTGTTCTGTTAGTAGAATATATTATAATTTTTATTGCTCATGACTAACCTTCTTTATGTATCCATCTACCAAGAAGATTCACATATACAGGTATAAATTCTCATCTCACAAATTTACCAATATTATGAAATTATACGTTCTTATCGTTCTAACTTCTATTTTCTTAAAGATTATTGCAATGGATCCTATCATCGAAGTTGTGGGTATCAACACCTTAAAGCCAAAAGATTTTATTTGGATGATCAAAGTCTTGGTTATCGTAAGCGGGCCAATGAAGCCGTTTAAGAATGATGGTAGTTCTCAAAAAAATAGTGATATTAGTTGACGAGGAGGTAATATTATTTTTTTCTTACCTCGCATGCTTTTTTATTTGTTATAAATAAAGATATTTGTTCTGGTGCTTTTTGAATAGAAAACATTAAACTTTCACCATATCAGACATTCAAAAAAAAAACCAAAACAATTATGCTTAAAGCTATCTAAATCGTAAAACGATTGTATCTTTCCATAACCTTACAAACTAGAAACTATAAAAGCTAATATTCTAATGCTTTAGTAACAGAAATATTACAAAACACACAAACTTTCACTATATCTGATATTCAATATTCAACCAAGCAGAGTGACTAAATAACCTCATGTAGCTTCACACACATCAACAAACAGATGCATATACATTCATATATTAGATATTATAACTTGTAAAATATATTAATAAGAAATTCTTTGTGTTTTACTGTTATCTCTATTAGTTCCATATTTTGATGCCTCCAGTATTCATCTATTAAACTATATTTTTTTTAGGGTACAAAAATTAATGGTACCTCATCAATCATATACTAACCTGGCATTCTAATTTGTGTCTTCCACACCCTCCTATCTAACTAAATAATCAAATCGAGAGGAGCAACAAATAACCTACTACAGATTGGTACCTTAGGTTAACAGTAAACCTCACTAAATGTCAAGTAATAAATTTTATTTCCTTTTTGGTCGCAGCAGAAGTTTTTAGTAGGATAGATATCTGAGAACAAATAGATACAACATTTGACTAAAAATGCAACTCTTAAGATTTTTGTTGGAAAATTCTTTTTTCCTTGTTCCCTATTACTCAACAAATATTTTTCCTCTTCTCTTGAAAGATAAAAATGTTGGCAAGCAATGGTAGAAAATGCCACTCTTTCACAATAACTTTTAGGTATAAAACATATATTCATTTTGGAATTATCCAGAAGGCAAGGAGATTTTCATTGTACTTCCACATCAGTATTAGATACCTTCAGGCTTTAAGTGTAATTTCAGCCCTAAGATGACAATATTGTTGTAACACCCCGAAATCTAATACCGAGATGTCACACGGTGCTCAAGGATACAAGTAGCCCCAAGCTAACCCTTTAAGCCTGCTACTAGGTCTAAACCTTACTACAAGATAAACTAGTCAAGAAATAATGTTGTATCATACTAAAATTGGACTGAATAAACTGAAGATACTGTCTGAATAGAAAATATTGAAAGTCTGTAAATTAACTCATAGTTCGACAAGCCTCTACTTCTAAGGAACTAGAGAGTCATAGGGACAGACCCCCAACCGACTCAGACTAAACTGAAAACAGTAAATCAATTACTATGAAAGCTGGAAATCTGAAGAAGTAGGCCCTCTAGTCATGAGGACTCACCAACTGTGGGAGCGTAGATAGAGATGCTCGAACTACTCATGCTGCTGATACCAAGCACCCAAACCTATATTATAAGATAATGTAGCACATAGACATATATGTGGATAGCACTTTTAGGATGTACTGAGTATATGAGGGAGTAATGCATAAGTAAAACATCATCATAATTAGAAAGTAAATGCATGCTGGATGTATATGACTCACATAAGCTTGATTATCTAAAATATCGAAATATAAAATCATGTATAACTAATCATACTTGTAAATATAGTGAGTCATAACACTTAGTCTTATAAAAGCTTTTCTATCATTCTTTTCTTTCGAAACTTAGAAACTTTGGGAGCTTTGGAAATCTTGGAACTTTGGGAGCTTCTTCTAACCGACATAAACCATGTGAGATGACATGGAGTCCAACATCTTGCCCACATTAGGGAGAGATATTCTATCCTTGCCATCGGAATAGAACCTTAACTTAAGAGATCACTATCTTAGCCCACTATGGGCGTTTAAAATGTACGGTGGCTCGTAGTTCTAGGACATGAGACCTTGGAATCATACCCAACTCGGTGCTAAATACTACTCCCATATTTATTGCTCAGAACTTTTAAGAAATCCACCTTAAAATAGCACAAGGGTTCGTAATTAAAACTAATTATGCTTTTTTTTGTTTTAAATCATAAACCGTATGAATAATGTGGATTCCTATCTTAGCTTAGGATCAAAGTATCAACCTTTATTTTTGAAAGTACTAATCAAAACTTTTCAATAGGACTTGAGATTATAATCTATTTATAAAATCACCAATAGTACTTAGGACTCTAAGTATAAAGCTTTAATGCGTCAATAATTATATCAATAAACAAATTTAAACTTCATGCTCAATAATCATCTTAAAAGCTTTCAACAATCTCTGTCAAGATAATAGTATATAACCCATAATAAGAATCTTATAATTGCAAACATGAATATTTGCAAATTTCTTGCAATTTCAGCCTTCAATATCATAAATATGTCATAAACTAAAATAATGAGAATTTGGGTATCAACCCTAACTTAAATTTCATGGGAAATCATAGAATATTCAGTAAAATTGAAATCATAATTAAGTTTTGGGCACAAGGATGAAAGGTTTATCCTTGTTCAAAACTCTATATACCTTGGATAATGAACTAAATGAACAAGTTTGCTTTTGGGATTCTATTTGTGCTCTTGAATGATGATTCTTGAAATTCTTGAATTGGGAACTCTGAATCTTGAATTGATTTGGGAAAAGAATGGTGAAATCTTGGGGATTCTTGAAGTTAAATGTTGAAACTTAGGGTTTTGCTTGAGAGAAACTTTGATGAATATAAGCATAAAATGATTGTAATAGGCTTAAATCTTGTGTTTGGACGAAATTGGGGGCTTGGGAATTATCCAAAATACCCTTTTTAAACTCATAAATGAAACTAAAAAATGAATTGGTGTCCTAATTTAATGGGCCACCACTACGCGCCACTGTCGCGGTGGCTTACTGAAATTTAACGATTGGGAAATTGGGGGTCTTTGCGATGCGGAGCTATCGTATTGTACCACTGGATATTTGACAATTGGGACCTAGAAATTCAACGGATGCGCCACCATCGCGGTGCCCTACAGAGATGCCATTTTGGCCTTCGACGCGATACGCCACTACAGGGTTAGACTACTGGAAATTGACAAATGGGAAAATGGACCTCTCTGCGACACATTAATATTGTGGAGGTCTACTGAAAAATGACAATTATAAATTTAACCACCTCGGCGATGTAGTGACTGCCCAGGTGGTACACTGTCAACTTAAAAATGCTCGAACTCCTCAACCGAGTGTTAAAATTAGGCGAATTTGGTATCTATGAAAAGCTTATTCAATTTCCCACACAATGAAAAGCCGAAATCTAAAACATTCTATATGAAAAAAAATATTATTCATTTTGGAAGATATCCCTTAACATTCTAGGAACGAATTTAAGCTAGAAAAGTTTGGGGTATTACAATATCTCCCTCTTGGGAAAATTCATCCTCGAATTTGGCTAGATAAACTGTGATGCTAAAACTGAGGCTATAACTGGCATGCATAATTGAAAGAATGACTAAACTGATTTGCAAATGCAAGAACTACCGAATGAATGGCTATATAAAGCTGAAACTTGAAATGAAAAGAGATGATCTGAGGAAATTTGTTACCTTGAGCTGAATCTGAATTTGCAACGAAAAGATGAGGGTACTTGATCCGTATATCTCCTTCTTCTTCCCAAGTGGCTCCCTCAATGGATTGGTTTCACCAAAGAACTTTGACCAAAGGAACTTCTTTGTTCTTTAGTCTACAAATCTGACAGTCAAGGATCTCAACTGGAATCTCTTCATAAGAGAGGCTATCATGAATCTCAGTTCTTTCTAAGGGTACTACGACCAGTGGATCACTAATACACTTCTTTAACAAAGACACATTGAATACCGGATGTACGGACGGTAAATCTATAGGAAACTCAAGCTCATATGCCACCTTCCCAACACGGCTCAAAATCGGGAAGGGACCTATATAACGGGGACTAAGTTTCCCTACCTATATAATGGGGACTAAGTTTCCCTTTCTTGCCAAATCTCTTCACCCCCTTTTATGGGTGAAACTTTCAAATAAACTAAATCACCATCTTCAAACTCAAGATCTCTCTCCTCACATCCGTATATGATTTCTAATGACTCTGAGCTATTTTTAACCTCTCTCGAATCAACTGTACTTTCTTCATATCTTCTAACACCATATCTGGCCCTAACAGTGTGGCCTCGCCCACTTTAAACCATCCAACAGATGATCTACATCTCCTCCCATAAAGTGCCTCAAACGGAGCCATCTGAATGCTAGCATGATAACTGTTGTTGTAGGTAAACTCAATCAACGACAAATACTCATCCCAACTACCCCTAAAATCAAGCACACACGCTCTCAACATATCTTCTAGAGTCTGAATGGTCCTCTATGCTTCTGAATGGTCCTCTATGCTTGACCATCAGTCTGCGGATGGAAAGTCAAACTAAGATAAACTTGGATACCAAGACCATTCTGAAAAGCTTTCCAAAACTAAGACGTAAACTGAGTACCCTTATCAGAGATAATCGACAAGGGAACTCCATACAACCTAACCAACTCTCGGATATAAAACTTAGCATAATCTTCAGCAGTATAGGACATATGAACTAGCAAGAAATATGCTGACTTAGTCAATCTGTCCACAATAACCCAAATCGAATCATGATTACTACGCGAATGGGGTAAACCATTCACAAAATCCATGTTCAACCCTTCACACTTCCAAGTAGAAATACTGAACTCTTGTAAAATACCACCAGGCCTTTGGTGCTCTACCATAACCTATTGACAAGTTTCACACTTCGCTACAAACTCCGCTATATCTCTCTTCATATTGCCCCACAAATAGATTTCTCACAAATCTCGGTACATTTTAGTAGCACCAGAATGAATGGAGTAACACACACCATGCACCTCAGCCGTAATCCGTTGTCTCAACTCATCTACACATGGTACACACAATCTAATTTGGTATCTCAACACGTCATCTTACCCTTGGGAGAAAACCTCTAAGATCTCTAACCAACTCCTTTAACTTAACTAAGACGGGATCCTAATCTTGTTTTTCCTTCACTTCTGAAACTAGGGAAGATTCAGAACTACTCTGAACCCAGACATTCCCTTCAATTAAATCAACCAATCTAACACCCAATCTAGCCAAATGGTGCACTTCCCAAGCTAACTCTTTCTTATCATCCTTCACATGAGCAATACTGCCATAGACAATCTACTAAGGGCGTCTGCTACTACATTGGCCTTGCCCAAATGATACAAAATGCTCATGTAATAATCTTTCAACAATTCTAGCCACCTTCTCTAATGGAGATTTAATTCTCTCTGCATAAACATATATTGTAGACTTTTGTGATCTGTGAACACATCAACGTGCACCCCATAAAGATAATGTCTCCAGATTTTCAAAGAAAACACAATAGCAGTTAATTCAAGATCATGGGTTGGGTAATTCTTTTCATACGGCTTAAGCTGTCTAGAGGAATAGGCTATGACCTTACCTCTATACATCAAAACACAACCAACCCAACTCTAGAGGCATCACAATACACAACAAAACCATCCATACCATCAGGTAATGCTAAGACTGTGGCTGAAGTTAGTCGAGTCTTCAACTCTTGAAAACTTTTCTCACAAGAATCTAACCACTGAAACTTAACCTTCTTCTGAGTTAATCGGGTCATAGGAGACGCAGTAGATGAAAACCCCTCAACAAAATATCTATAATAGCCAACTAAACCCAAGAAACTCCTAATGTCTGATGGAGAAATAGGTCTAGGATAGTTTCTTACGGCTTTTGTCTTTTGGGGATCAACTCTAATACCCTCACTGGAAATAATATCACCGAGGAAAGTAACAAACCTTAGCCAAAATTTACATTTGTTAAATTTGGCAAACAACTGGTGATCTCTAAGAGTCTGCAACACAATTGTAAGACGATCTGCATAATTATCCTCACTACGAGGGTAGACAAGAATATCATTGATAAAGACTATGACAAATATGTCCAGATACTATTAAAACACTCGGTTCATCAAGTCCATGAAAGCTGCTGGGGCATTGGTTAGTTCGAAGGACATGAATAGAAACTCAAAATGACCATAACGGGTCTTGAAGGTTGTCTTTGGAATATCACATTCCCTTACTTTAAGCTGATGATAGCCGAACCTAAGGTCTATCTTTGAGAAATAACTTGCACCTTAAAGTTGGTAAATAAGTCATCAATTGTAGAAGAGGGTATTTATTCTTGACTGTGACTTTATTCAGCTGATGATAGCCAATGCACATACACAAGGAACTATCTTTCTTTTGCACGAATAGGATAGGAGCTCCCGATGGAGAAATACTAAGCCTTATGAAACCTTTATCTAAAAGATGATTGAGTTGCTCTTTCAACTCTTTAAGCTCGGCGGGAGCCATACAATATGGAGGAATGGAAATAGGTTGAGTATTAGGAAGAAAATTAATTCCAAATTCTGTTTTCCTATCGGGAAGTACTCCTGATAGATCTTTGAGAAAAATATCTGAAAAATAATTAACTATGCTGGCTGACTGAACTGTTAGAGTCTCAGACTTAGTGTCTTTGACTCAAACTAGATGATAGATGCACCATTTGGAGATTAACTTTCTGGCTTTAAGATAAGATATGAAATGACTTTTGATAGACACTGAGTTACCTCTCCACTCAAAGGCTGTCTTATCTAGAAATTAAAACTTCACCACTCAGGTGCAATAATCTATCAATGCATAACAAGAATGGAGCCAATCCATACCAAGGATAAGATCAAAGTCAACCATATCTAACTCTATTAAGTCTGCTAATATGATCTTATAAAGGACAGCTATGGGACATTTTCTATAGATCCTTTTGGCAACAACTGATTTACCTACTAGTGTAGAAACTAAGAAAGGCTCAGGGATCTTTTTAGAACTCATCTCAAATTAATTACAAATAAAGGGGTCACATAGGAGAAACTCGACACAGGGTCCAACAGTACGTAAACATCAAAATAAAAGGCTCGAAGCATACTAGTAACAACATTTGAGGAGCTCTCTTACTCCTGGCGGGATGGTAAAGCATAGAACCAATTCTGGCGCTAACCGCCATCGATACTAGATGATGCGCCTTGAGGAGGGGCTGGACGAGCTGTAGGAGCTGGTGCACTAGTAGCCCCTATCTGACAAGGAACATCTCTGTTTCCCTGCTTAGCATACGGACACTCTCTAATTCCATGACCAATTGTGCCACAACCAAAACAACCCTTCTATCCAGCCAATCACTCACCAGGATGTGTTCTACCATACTTAGTACATAGAGAATAATTGGGCTTACCACTTACACTATTCTGGGATCTAGACATGGAAGACTTACCCCACTGCTTCTGTCTACCTCTAGGAGCGGGAGAACTAGCTGATGACAGTGCTGGCAATAGCGAACGACTCTGAAACTATGAGCGATTTACCCCTATAGACCTAAACTGATCATACTCAAACTGCCCAATTCTAGCTTTCTTATTTCCTCTCTCTCTTCCCTTCAACTTTTCTGGTTTGATCTGTTGGGTATGAGTCAACAGTCTAGAAAGGTCCATATCTATGATAAGCATAGCAGTCCTACACTCCTTGACTACCAATCCTGATACTCCAGTAACAAACTTACTCATACTAGATCTAGTGTCAGCTATCAACTCGGAAGCATACTTAGATAACTGGTTGAACTTTAAGACAGTACTCCTTCACAGTCATTTAGCCCTACCTCAATTTTATGAACTCTTCAACCTTGGCTTCTTGCAACTCATGTGGAAAGAACCTGTCCAGGAAAGCATCCTGAAACACATGCCAACTCATAGGAGCTGCACCCTCACCCCTACCTTTCTTCCACATAGAAACCTAATCATAAGCAACATCTTTCAACCTATACGAAGCCAATTCTACGCTCTTCTCTTTAGTGATATGCATAACTTGGGTGATATTTTTTTAGCTTATCAAGATACAATTGGGGGTCCTCTCCTACTTTTGACCCAAAGAATTCAGGCGAATTCATCCTTATAAAGTCACGAAGTCTGGCTGTAGCTAAATCACCCCCTTATTGATACTGAATTGCAACCTGATTATTGGCTTGAACATTAGTGGTCACATCTTAGGCTAACGCCTAAAAGACAGCCCAAAATTTGGCATGAGACATATTCTTATTTAGGGGATCAACAGGCTGGGGTGGCTGATTAGCTCTATGAGAAGGCATATTCTGTCATGAAAGAGCACGAGTTAATAGCAGATAAAGATAGTTGTAGGTACGATAAATTATGAAAGAAGGAGATAATTTTCCTAAAATCTTCCATAGCCTCTTGGTCACAAATGTGGCGTGCTTCACACCCATGATCAAGACTCTATGTAATGCGGCTTATCCGACTCCCTAGGACTCTTTAAATCTTAGGCTCTGATACTAAGTTTGTAACGCCCCAAAATTTGATCCCGAGATGTCACACGTTGTTCAAGGCTATGAGTAGCCCTAAGCTAACCCTTTAAGCCTGCTACTAGGTCTGAACATTACTTCAAGATAAACTAGTCAAGAAATAATATTGTATCATACCAAAACTGGACTAAATAAACTTAAAATACTGTCTGAATACCAAATAATGAAAGTCTGTAAATAAACTCGTAGTCCAAAAAGCCTCTACTACTAAGGAACTAGAGAGTCATTGGGACAGACCCCCAACCGACTCAGACTAAACTAAAAATAGTAAATCAATTACTATAAAAGCTAGAAATCTAAAGAAGTAGGTCCTCGAATCATGAGGACTCACTACCTGTGGGAGCGTAGATACCGATGCTTGACCTACTCATGTTGCTGATACCGAGCACCTAAACCAACATTATAAAATAATGTAGCACATAGACATATATGTGGATCAACACTTTAAGGATGTACTAAGTATATGGGGGGTGTAATGCATAAGTAAGACATCATCATAATTAGAAAGTAAATGCATGTTGGATGTATATGACTTACACAAGCTTGATTATCTAAAATACCAAAATATAAAATCATGTATAACAAATCATACTTGTAAATCTAGTAAGTCATAACACCTAGTCTTATAAAAGCTTTTCTATGATTCTTTTCTTTCGAAACTTAGAACCTTTGGGAGCTTTGGAAATCTTAGAACTTTGGGAGCTTCTTCTAACCGATATAAACCAAGTGAGCTGACATGGAGTCCAACGTCTTGCCTACGTTGGGGAGAGCTATTTTATCCTTACTATCGAAATAGAACCTTAACTTAAGTGATCACTATCTTATCCCACTATAGGCATTTAAAATCTACGGTGGCTCACAGTTCTGGGGCATGAGACCTTGGAATCATACCCAACGCAGTGATAAATACTACTCCCATACTTATTGCTCAGAACTTTTAGGAAATCCACCTTAAAATAGCACAAGGGTTCGTAATTAAAACCAATTATGCTTTTCTTTTTTTTAAATCATAAATCGTATGAATAATGTGGATTCCTATCTTAGCTTAGGATCAAAATATCAATCTTTGTTTTTGAAAGCACTAATCAAAACTTGTCAATAAGACTTGAGATCATAATCTCCTTATAAAATTATCAATAGTACTTAGGACTCAAAGTATAAAGCTTTAATGCATCAATAATTACATCAATAATCAAGTTTAAACTTCATGCTCAATAATCATCTTTAAAGCTTTCAACAATCTCTATCAAGATAATGGTATATAACCCAAATACGAATCTTATAATTGCAAATATTAATATATGTAAATTTCTTGCAATTGCAGCCTTAAATATCATAATAATGTCATAAACTAAAATAATAAGGATTAAGAATCAACCCTAACTTAAATTTCATGGGAAATCATAAAATATTCAGTAAAATTAAAACCATAATTAAGTTTTGGGCACAAGGATGAAATGTTTATCCTTGTTCAAAACCCCACATACCTTGGATGATGAACTAGATGAACAAGTTTGCTTTTGGGATTATATTTGTGCTCTTGAATGATGATTCTTGGAATTATTAAATTGGAAACTTTGAATCTTGAATTGATTTGGGAAAAGAATGGTCAAATCTTGAGGAATCTTAAAGTTGAATGTTGAAACTTCGGGTTTTGCTTGAGAGAAACTTTGATGAATGTAAGAATAAAATGCTTGTAATAGGCTTAAATATTGTGTTTGGATGGAATTAGGGGCTTGAAAATTGTCCAAAATACCCTTTTTAAACTCCTAAATGAAAGTGGAAAAATGAACTGGGGTCCCGATTTAATGGGTCACTGCGACACGCTACTATCGCGATGGCTCACTGGAATTTAAAGATTGGGAAATTGGGGTTCTCAGAGATGCGGAGATATCGTGTTGTCCCACTGAATTTTGACAATTGGGACCTAGAACTTCAACGCGATGCGCCACCATTGTGCTGCCCTATAGAGTTGCCATTTTGGCCTTCGGCGCGAAGCGCCACATAGCGTTGGACTACTGGAAATTGACAAATAGGAAAATGGACCTCTCTGCAATGCACCAATATCGCTGAGGTTCACTAAAAAATGACAATTATGAATTTAAACACCTCCGCAGTGCGGTGACTGCCCAGGTGGTACACTGCCAACTTAAAAATGCTCTAACTCTTCAACCGAGTGTCGGAATTGGGAGAATTTCATATCGATGGAAAGCTTATTTAATTTCCCACACAATGGAAATTCAAAATCTGGAAAATTCTATATGAAACAAATATTATTCATTTTGGAAGATATCCCTTAACATTCTAGGAACAAATTTAAGCTAGAAAAGTTCGGGGTATTACAATTGTTAAAGCTGATCTAGGAAATTAACAAGTATTTCTATCGAACAAATAACTCTTCTCAGATTTTAACTCACCTCAATTGCTTCAGAAGCTTTATTTCTCCTTATAAGAATAGTTGTTGCAGCACCTAAAACTGTAGCAGCCACTACAATAGAGGTTGTTGTTTCTCCAAGCGCGGAAGATACCTTGAGAACTCCGCTAGCAGATTCTTTTGACTTGGTAGAACTAGTTGGATAAATGTTTGTACACAAGGCACTGCAATCTCTAGATTTCAACATTTCGGTTGCTTCAAAGATCAACAGTAAGTTAATCTATAGGAAAATAACAATTTGACTATTTTTCCATGCATTATATAAAATTCCATTAACAGATAGGTGACACAATATCTTAGGGTTATTCACTGGATAGGAAAACTGACAACTACACATCTAACCATAAGTCACTGAAGGCAACAAGCAGGTAGTTTAAGTACTAAAATGGGCGCACATATATATTTTGAAACCATTATTTTGGTAAAATTGTCTTACCTTCCAAATTACAATACATACCGATTCCATTAAAAATGAAAAGGATTTTCTTATGTCAATATTTCCTTAAAAACATTTTCTTCATATAATTACTTGAATAATTCTTTTTCTTCATATAATTACTTGAATAATTCTTTAGTCTTATTTTCAAGATGTAAAACAAGTATAATCATACATTTTATTATATGCCTCTTAATTTGATACAAGATATTGACTTGAAGCCTGAGTAGAAATCATAGATGCGACAACTACTATTTTTCTTTCAAGAAAGCTCAAGTAAATAAAAAGAAAAAAAACTTAAGGAAGTCGATACCACAACCAAATGAAAGTCACAATGATCTCTTGAATTTTATATCATAAACTATAGCCAGCTTCTTTCCAAAACAAAAGCCAATCAGCTTTAACAAGATAGGACACGACTTAAGTCCTGACCTTTCTAGTAATACAATTTCATCCTGTTGCAAACTTGCAAGATCAATAACATAATAAGATGAGAATCAACCAATCAAATATATAGAGAATTTACTCACATGGAAATCGCGTGGATAACCAACACAGCGATAAACAACAGGAAACATAAAATCTCATGTTTTGACAGTAACCTCCTGCCCATCATCCATGAACCCGCGAAACAATAAGGCACGTCCAGCCCTCCCTATGGGGTCATTGAAATTATTAGTGATCTTTTCCAAGTCTTCATGGCTCAGCATCACCCACATTCAAACCTTTTAAATGATCCCTGCATATTTCATTCACGTTAGTTTTCCTGATAATTTGAAAGATGTTAACAAGGTAGACAAAGAGTACCTCGCTTCTGTATCTAATTACAAAGAAGATACTCAAAATTATTTAAAGCATCATCATCATTAGGCATATAATAAGAGCGATAACTGAATTTATAACATAACGATCGACAACTTTCGTTATATTTTTCTAAGAATATTGATGAAAATTCTCCCATGTCATGCAAGTACTGTCCACTTTACCCATTTCTCTCATACGCATAAAAATGTTTGAAAGTTTGAGAAACTCCACTTAACACCATAGAAGGTGACTATATATGTGTGTGTACACATAAACAAGAATTTTGTGAAAATAAAATTCAATTGAATCCCATTCGTGAAAAATCCTATTGTTCGAGTAAGATAAAACCTAATATAGTTTTAAAAGTGCTTTAATCAAGTATTTATGGTCATCAATCCCATTGACTTCTTTTTGTATAAACATTTCTAAGACTATGAGTAAAGATAGTAAACCGACATATAAACAGATAAAGGCACTACGTGAGGCTCACACCATCATCATATATTACGTCTAATCATAGATTTTATTGATATTTGTTGTTAGGCTAAAACAACTCTCTCTCTCTCTCTCTCTCTCTCTCTCTCTCTATATATATATATATATATATATATATATACATACTTTTTTATAATATGATATTATTCACTGAGCCGAACCCATGTATTTTTCTCTAAAGCCTCCAACTCTACGATTGCCCTATAGTTTTCTTTTAAAGTTTTAATAAAGGGTCGTAAAAGATTTCTTATTAATGTTGTATCTATATTATTGAAGTGAGAAGTGCATCATCCTTGATGCTTGCCAACCAGACATGTTATAAATTTTGTTGGTGTAGCATAGTTCCTGCCTTCCTCTTATTTAATTTTATTTAATCATGAAAACAACAATGTCCAGCATTTAATAATTAATATATAGAATATAACATACATTTTAAAAACTTTCTATCACTAAGTAAAAAAGACAAAAATGATTATTGCAGACAATTTTCTCTTTCCTTCAATTCTATAGACTGAAGTTTGCATTATTATTGAAAGTGAAATCATATCTACCCTTTTTTCTTTGGTCGGTCTGATTAAATTGGAACCTAATTAAGATGTCTATTTCATTAATATAACTAATAATCAAAGAATAATTTGCAACTTATTAAACACTTGACAGATTATGATGTCTTAAGAAGTAAAAAGAGCCAATCAACTTCAACAAGAAAGGATACGACTTAAGTTCTGACCTTTTCAATAATATAATTTCATCCTATCATAAACTTGCAAGATCAATAACACAAGAAGATGAGAATCAACCAGTCAAATATATAAACCATTTACTCACATGGAAATCATGTGGATAACCAACACAACGATAGACGACAGGAAACATAAAATCCCATGTTTTGACAGTAACCTCCTGCCCATCATCCATGAACCTGCAGAATAATAAGACACGTCCAACCCTCTCTATGGGGTCATTAAAATTATTAGTGATCTTCATCAAATCATCATGGCTCAAGTTTTTTGCATCACCTATATTCAAACTTTTTAAAGGATCCCTGCATATTTCATTCACGTTAGTTTGCCTGATAATTTAAAAAATGTCAACAAGGAAGACAAAGATCCACACACAAGGATACCTTACTGCAAGTAAGGAATTTTTTCCACAACTCAAAACATTGACTTACTGGTCACATAACGGCAACTTTAATTCCATGTAAGACCCATTCATATCTAGAATTTCTAAAAGATACAAAAGTGCATTCCAATAGACTACAAAAGTGCATTCCAATAGACTAACCACTTTATGCATGAAGTTCAGCTAAGGGTCGGCCGACAAGGGTCTATTTTGTAATAGTCTTACCTCCTATTCAATATTCACGTGGCGACAACTTTACTTTACCAGTTATGCCAATTTCTATGGTTTCAAAGTTCAGGATGGAGTTAGGATTTTAGCTTTATGATTTTTAAATTTTAAACGACGAATTCAAGTACTACTAATTAGATTCTAAATTTAGTACACAAACATACTGTTTGATCAAAAAATTGTTAGCTTTGACGGATCTTTCTCTATTTTTCAAAAAAATAATAACAATGAAAACCCAGAAAAGAGAAACAAAATCACAATATTTCTATTTACCTGCTTCTATTTTTATTTTGTACCTCAAATTCAAGTATTTGATCTAACATGTAAACAATAGGACATTCAAAATTGAAAACATTAAGCATAATTGACACATATTATATGTAAATATCAAGAAAATCGCACCTGAAATAAGAAATTAAATCAGAATGGGTTTTAAAAAATGAAATCTTCGAACATACAAAGCAAAAGGAGGAACAAAAAATCAAAACTAGGAACATATAATGCAATAGTGGTTTTAAGAGAATCAAAACATACAAAATGTAAAGCAAAAAGGGGTTTAAAAAATCAAATATTCAAACAAGTTAAAGCCTAAAAAAATAAAGAAAATAGGGAAAGAAGATGGAATTATAGGCGAAACTTGACATACCATTGTTCAATGGATGCAGTAGGAACATACTCTTCAAGATTTGGCCCATAAAAGTTCAATTTTAAGCTTCATGATTTCATCTTATTCGTGAATTTTTCGCTAAAATAATATGTCGTATCATAATAGAGAAAAAACGTTTGAGGAAAAAGAGAATTTCAAAGGAAGCTTCTGGAGTTCAGACAAAAATAAATAATATTTTTACTTTCCTAATTTATTTTTTTATTTTTTTAAAATTATTGGACGTTTTTAAGTTTGGGTCATACTTTACCATGTTACTCTTTAATATGTTTGTTTATATACATAAAATTTTAAAATTTTGTATAAATTTAACTAACTATTTATCAATTTGTATAAAGTATATTTTAAATGAGTACAAAATTAAAAAATAAATTATTACGATTTATGAATTAAATTAAATTATATGTTTTATGCTATTATAGACTATTTCATTATAATTATATTTTACGTAAAGTATAAATACATAAACGCCTAAGAATAAAAATAACTCTTCGTAAAAATAACGTTATTTTAGAAGCAGAAAATAAATAAGTAAGATTACAAAATTCATCTTTAATCAACTACATTTTTTTATCTTGAAAATTTTTCGTTGTTTTCTTAGCCTATTTGTATTTAATAAAATAACAAATGCACAATGAATATATTTTCTACCTACGTTTATTCTAAAATAAGTTTGATACACGTGCAACGTACGTACACTATTCTAGTAAAGCTAAAAGGGGAAAGGTGTTTTTACCTTTTTTGGGGCAGCAAAATGGGACTTCAAGCCTTCTTCAGAGTCTTGATCACCACCAAAAAACAATCTTTCGAGAACCCTGATTAGACTACCTCTTGAAAATTTTTTACTAAAGAAAAGAAATTTAACTTTTTGCTAAAAAGTTTTTTTCACTCTTTGAGGCTTTTCCCCTCCCTTTCTACCAAAATAGTGATAGTATTTATAGAAAAGGATGGGAATCCAATTCTATTAATCCACCAATGTGGAGAAGTATGGGTATTTCTTAAAATTTTAAAATTGATGATAAGGTGAGGTGGAAGATAAGGCGGGGGAAAATTATACAATATAGCACAATTTTTGAATTTTAAAATTGGAAAAAGGATAAGGTTGAGGGAGAATTGTACAATGTAGTACTATTTTTGAATTTCAAAATTGAAAAAAGGAATAGGTTGAGGGGAAATTGTACAATGTAGTACAATTTTTAAATTTCAAAATTTAAATTTGATTTGGTGGAAATTGGGTAGAAATTATGAGAGTTTTTGAGAATTTAGGGTTATTTAAAATATAACCCTAATTGAGATTTGAAATTTAGTCAATTTTATTTAATTTTGACGAAATTGAAAATCAATTGGTCGATTGCATTGCAATTATGGCCAATTTGATTTCAATTATGGCCAAATCTAATAGACTGGCTAGATTAAATTAAAATTAATATGAATTAATACTTTCTTTAATCCTGAGATTCTTGATTTAATAAAGTAAAATGAATATTTCTCTAAATAAATAAATTTTTGAGAACGAATTTTATTTAAATCAAGACTTTATCCGTTTAGATTAATTTTCAAGATTAATAAGTAAAAGTTCAATTTTGATAAAAATGTTCTTTTAAGTAACAAAATTTATACAATTTCACATATGTAAATACGAAAATGTATAATCATCAATTAAATGATAAAAATTAACCATAATAAATATTTTAGAGCGCATTTATTCGGTGAAATAAATATTTTAATTTTATTAAAAATTAAAGAAATTCACGGTTAAATTTAGTTGCGGGGGAGGGGGGGGGGGGCAAAATTAGGTCTCAACAGTCAGTAGTCAAATTTAATTTGAACACCAAGAGTTACTTGTTCAATTTGGATTTGAATACCTAAGGTAGTTGGCCAAATTGCCAACTTGAAATTACTTGTTCAATTTGAGTTTGAATTTGAATTTGAATACCTAAGAAAGTTGGCCAAGTGGCCAACTTGATGTCAAGCTTGGTAATCTTAGAGAGCAAGTTTGGTGGTCTATAAATAGCCACCCTTTTGAATATTTTTATTGATATATGAAAGTAGTAAAAAAAAGTATAACTAAAATTCCCTAAAGTTTTCTCCTTTTTTTTTTTTTTTTTTAAAGTTTGATATTGATATTTATCTTTATTTCATAAAATGTTATTAACACGAGACTCTACCGTCTAAAAAATTTGAAGACTAAGAAAAAAAAATTGGATAAAAAAGTAGAGAAGGCAAGATCGCAAGAACTATGTGATCATCATGATTTATATTTTACCATTCTACTATTTATGATAAGATAAGTATATTATTAACTCATGTTCTTTAATTAAGTTTGAAAAAAATATTGATAAACATAAAGTGGGGATATTGTTATAGGCTCAAGTTTGAATTTATTATACTTTGGCCTAATATGTTATTGGTCGAGGGTGTAATGATGGATTTAAATCTCATATCATTAAAAGGGTAATACATCAGGTTAAGAGTCCCGATGCACCATGATGATAAAATATTGGGTTTAAGTTCCATTGATTTTTGGCCTAAGATGTCTTTATATGGATAAGCATTGATTTGAATCTCAATGCACCATATTGATGATATAACAATGACTAAGCCAAAATTTTGGTGAAAATTATAAAATATTTCCCATTGAATATGTTTCATTCCTTGAAGTGAATGTGGTAGCAGTGCATAATATGTCTGAAAGAAGACATATGACTGAATTTATGAATATAAATATAGATGTAACAAGGATAAAACCATTCATTAAATTGTATGTACGCCTCGATTTGCTCATGAAGGGACAATATCTTGAAAGAAATTCTAAGTTATCATAATATAATTTGATAGGTTTAAGACATCATTATATTTCATTTCTAGGAATGAAAATTTTGATTGTTAAAACTGGAGATCCATTCCCTAGGATGAATGTGATAGGAGTAACACCTCCATAAGAGGTAGAATAATTGAGAATAAATATTATGAAATATGTTCCAAAATAGTAAATTTGAAAAATTATTCATGTTCTAGTAAATCTAAAATTTACTAAGTAAAACTCATATGTATGGTAAACTTAGAGTTTACTAGTACAAATAAGTTCATAAGTTGACATGAACAATTTTGCCATCCTGAATATGTGCACGTTGAGTATTACACAACATATATTAATGAACTAGAAGATTCTTCGAAGAGCATTATGAGTTCTTAAATGATCCTTCAAAAGGTGAAGGCAATTTTTGTCACTAACAGACATGGTATGAAAAGTCATTGGGCACGTGATTGTCGTGAGATCTATTTGGTATAAGTTTTCTAAATTCTCCATCAAACTAGAGGAATATAAAGTGATGATGCACTTTATCTTTTAAAATGATGTTGAGATCAGCATGTAAATATAATAAATTTCATGACGTGAGAATGAGCTTCTAGTGAAAATTTATGAAACACGTACATGTGATTATATTTCATTTATTGAAGAGAAGAAAACGTGTGATAAGCATCGTTGATGCTTGACCATTATTGAAATGAATGTGTCAATCCCACAAGATTTTTCTGACAAGGTTTTTATGGAGGCAGCTAACAATGCATATTATTGGATGTGTACTCGGAGTGTTTGACAAATGAAATATTTATCCATTAATGAATATACATTGAAAGAGTATTTATCTAATTCACATAAAATTCAATTTTAGATGGACTATTTACTTATATATGGAGTTATAAGTACATTATGGCGTCCGATAAAGTATACAACAATTGTCACTTCTTCAAATCATGCTCAGATAATTGTTATTCATGAAGCAAGCCGATATTGTATGTGGTTGAGATCCATGATACATCTTATCCGAGAAAAATCTAGTCCTAAATATGATAAAGCTCTACAATTTTATATGAAGATAATGCAGCATAACATAACTAAAGGGAGAATTCATAAAAGGAGATAGAACGAAACACATTTCGCCAAAAATTTTCTATATACATGAGCTCTAGAAGAATGGTGATATCAACGTGCAACAGAGTCGTTCTAGTGACAATATTGCTGATTTATTCACCAAGTCTCTATCAACTACAATTTTTGAGAAGATGGCGCACGAGATTAAAATGCGGAGATTCAAGTCGTTAGATTGAAGTTTTCATTAGGGGGGGTAAAATACGCGTTGTACTTTTTTTTCCTTAATCAAGATTTCATCCCAGTCAGATTTTCCTGGTAAGGTTTTTAATGAGGCAACACTAAAGGCGTATTACAATATATGTGTACTCTTTTTTCTTCACAGGGCTTTTTCCCATTGAGTTTTCCTAGTAAGATTTTAACGAGACACGTTATCTATTTAGTGGACATCCAAGGGGGAGTGTTATATAATATGAATGTCATGCGACGTATGTATGTCTGAAATGTCATTAATTAGAAATAATAGTTAGTAGTCAAATTGAATTTGAACACCAAGAGTTACTTGTTCAATTTGGATTTGAATATCTAAGTTAGTTCACCAAATTGCCAACTTGAAATTACTTGTTCAATTTGAATTTTAATACCTAAGAAAGTTGGCATAGTTGCCAACTTGATGTCAAGCTTGACAATCTTAGAGAGTAAGTTTGGTGGTCTATATATAACCACCCTTTTATATATTTTTATCGATATATGAAAGTAGTAAAACAAAAATGCTACTAACAAAATGCACATATATCTATTCTCTTATTTCTTTAAGTTTGATATTAATATTTCATCTTTATTTCATAACAAAATGCAGATATATGTGGGCGTTTGACTGCTTTACTATTGACACCCCAAACGACTTGAATATTTGAGTGCGTTTTTAATTTCTAGTCACGGGTCATTATTCGTTAGTCCAAAAATATTATGATTACTAAGTCCAAATTAATAACAGATCCGCGGACTATTAGAATTTATATCTCAACTAGTAAAATTTGTCAAAGTAATTACTAATTTTATATTCAAAGAAGAAAAAGAAGATTGACTCTTAACTCCAACTTTTGCTTTGACTATGGAAAAACGTCCTTCTTAAGTTTAAACTGCACCAGTTTCTAATAGTAATTGCAAGAAATTCACTGTGTTAGTATGTTCACAGAGTTACACTAAGGGTGTGTTTGGTATGGAGGTAAATGTTTGCATGGAAAATATTTTTCTAGAAAATGTTTTCATGGAAAATATTTTTCTAGAAAATGTTTTCATGAAAAATATTTTCTAGAAAATATTTTCAAGATAATAAAATTGGTTTCTTACTTATTTTCTTATGTTTGGTTGGTGAGTGAAAAATATTTTTCGTAAAATATTTTCTAGTGTTTGGTTGATGGATAAAAAGATATTTTTCATAAAATACATTTTTAGTGTTTAGCTAAAGAGTAGAAAATACTTTTTAGAAAAATAATTTTTTACCTCAAAAAATATCTTCTTTTAGGGTGTGCTCGGTATGGAGGAGGAAAACATTTTCTAGAAAAATAAATTATTTATTATTTATATTCTTTTGTTCATCATGCAAGTAGGAAAATATTTACTAAAAGTATTTGTATAAATTAAGCAAAAAAATGAGAGCTAATAGGATAAAAGGGTGGGGTAAGTAAAAGGTTTTGATTTTTTTTTTTTTAAATAAATTTAAAATAAGTTTTTGTTTGGGTGGGGGAGGGGGGAGGGGGGAATTTGAATTCTTTTTTAAAAACTTAAATATCTTTTTGAAGAAGGTGGGGGTGGGGTGGGGGATCAGGGTAGGAGATGAGATAAGAAAAAAATTTAAAATATTTTTTTAAGAAATTAAATATTTTTTTGGATGGGGAATGATAGGAGATTGGGAGTCGGGGTCTGGGTCTGGGTGAGTGATTTTGAGAGTTATACAAATATTTCAACTTGAGAGTGTGGTTGAAAGAGAGTTTTGAAAAATATTTTCCTTACTTTTTGAAAGGAAGTCATTTTCCTTAAATTTAAAAAAAATAAATTAATTAGAAAATATTTTTTAAAACATTAAGCCAGTCAAATATAAGAAAAATTAAAAAATATTTTTATGAAAACATTTTCCTTCATACCAAACACACTCTAAGTCCATATACTTTTATCAACTTAAAATTAGTCTTCATAAGGAAAAGGGAGACAAAGAATGGTGCACTTACTATTAATTAAATGTGTTTTACTCATAGTCGCCTAAACTATCATAGTCTTAATTATCCTCCTAAACTTGATTGGAGTAATTTCCATGGATAGTCACCATATTTTCACAATTTCCTACAAATATCATTTTTGTTTCTTTTAGGACAAGAATATCACACAACTATTCCTATTTTCCTAAAAAAATACTTAATACTTTAAAAATCATATTCTATCCTACTTGGTATGTCATGTTGTTAAAATCTTTTATTTTCGTAATTATAAACCTATTTAATTCTTCAAGTTCATTTATTCAAACCCACGTCTTATAAACTACAAGAAAAATCTAAATTACATAATATTTTATTTAAAAAAATTATAAAAGAATTTACCGATAATCTAATTCTTTACAAGTTTTTCAACCAAACTAATTCGATGGAAAACCTACAAATTTTTCTATAAAACAAAATTTGAAAAAGAAAATCTTAAAATTTCTTTTGTCAAGCAAAATCAATAGAAAAATCTTAAAGGTAATTATCACCTGAAAATTTTAATTCGTATGTAGATCACTTGCAAAATTTTAAGCAAGACCTTTTTGATAAAAAGATAATAAAAAAATAAATATTTCTTGCGAATTTTTCCCAAGTAAATTTCATAAACAAATCAAGTAAATTTGCAAAGTTAAAAGCAAAAACTTTAGAAAATAGAAATTTATTATTTTTAATTTTATTTTTTTTATTATACTATATTTTATCTTATTATATAATTAAACACCAATTTATATCCTTTCCTCATACTAAACTCACAAAAAGCAAGTGATATTTGGTTGGGTACTATTTCTACGATTCATTTGTAATATAGATCATTTTGTTAATATTTTTTTTTTGAAAAAATTAATTTGTTTCATGACTAATAATTTTTCATTCCTTCAAAAATAGTACATTTAATACATAAATGAAAATCTGAAAGCCATCATTTTTATTTCTTTTGCATTTTAAGAATCTTCAGTATATGAAATAAATAACAAAAAAAATATTAAATTAGTACCAATTCATATAAATACCTTGAGTTTAAAAATATTATTAAGCGATGAAATAAATAAATTTAAAAAACTTTGAAAAGTACCAAATAAAATAGTTCAATCCTTTAGTTTTATGTATATACTTCGACACATCAACTACTTCATTGATGATTAATGTGCATTGCATTACCAGAGAAATTATTTTCCTATAAGTTGTGTGATTAATATTTTTATCATGTGATGTAATTTTTCTCATATCGAATAAAGAATAAATACAATTTATTTTTTATTTTTGTAAGAAAGATAAAATAAATATAAAATTTAAAGTATATAATTAAATTATTTTTTGATAATAAATATATCATGTGTATTTATTTCTTCAAAAGAAATAAGATCAAATTTTAATTAAATAAGTTTGATAAGTTAAATAGATCTATTTCTTATATTTTATATATAAAAAAGAAATTTTAATGACATGTTATGCAAACTAGGAGAGAATAAATGTTTTTGAAGTGTCAAGTATTTTTTGAGAAAAATAGAGATAGTTGAGTGATATTCTTATCCTAAAAGAAACAAGAGTGATATTTATAGGCAATTATAAAAACATGGATGACTATCCATGGAAATTACTCACTTGATTGTTTGATAGCATTTACCCTCCGCGCCATCTCATCCTAATAGAATGGGATAACTCATCTACCACATGACAAAAAGTTATCAAATAACTAAATTCAGGGGATAATTAAAACTTTATGATAGTTTAGGGGTAATTAAAACTACTGATACAGTTCCAAGGGGGTAATTCAAGCTATTGATAGGTTAGGGGGTAATAAAAACTACTGATACAGCTCGGGTTAATTAAACCTACTGATATTTGGAAGGGGGGGGGGGGGGGGGGAGTCTCTTAGGTGTTCTGCCTTATAGATAAAGTACTAGTAATTATACCCCGCGATGCGCAATTAGTATTTTTAAAAGTTAATTATAAGAACTTGTAATATTATTACCTTGAGAAGATTAAATATAATTGCTTAAGAATATTTCTAAAATTTCATTTTACGTTTTTGTACACAATACACAATACATTCTTGATTCTTCTTTTTTTCTTCAATTATCAAAAGTTTATTGTGATTAATGATTTAATCCTGCATTTCAAAGTCAACATAGATACAACACTATAACAAAAAATTTATGTAAAGGTTATTATAATTAGATAATACAAATGTTATAAAGCAAAAATATGAATGGTAAATTTTTTAAATTAATGACGATGATAATACATAATATTTTTATTGAGATCATATTGTTACTTTTAACCGATCTCACTTGATAAGTGTTAGGAAAGTATATTAGACAAATCTTCTTTATATTAACATCGGTCCTTCTATGTTGAACAAATCACGTTAGATAATACGTAGATTTATGTTATGTGCATATGCAACTAAATTCAGACGATGCAGACATTATCTATGAAAAGCATAAAAGAAAATCATGAAGACTTCTAAAAAATTATTACATAAAAAAATTCACATCCAAAAACATATATGAATAAATTATACTAAAGGAATAGAATCAAACATTATAATGGCAAAACTCTACTAAGCTACGCCAAAAAGAAATGGAAGAAGAGAGTTTGACAAGGACTCTGATATTGTTGGAGGTTAATTAGATGAAACACATGAAATAATTCATTTTATATCACATTTTAACTATTTTTCGAACTGATTCCTTGATTCGTGGATAAGATGAATGGAATGGATGAAAGTCATTACTTGATAGTTTTCTTTTTTAATTTAAAATAATTTTTAAATTCCAACTTTTTAGGTTTAAATTGGTTCCTGATTCGTGGGTGATTGGATAAATTTAAAAAAACTTACAATAATTTTCAAACTCAAGTTTTTTCGTTGATTTTCTGATTTTACATATTATTATTATTATTATTATTTTTAATTCTATGTTTCACTTTTAAATAAAATGCATTTTTTTTGCTGTCAAGAAGGAGGAGTTGTGGGTAGATAATTTAAAAAGATAAGTATAAATGATCGGGCAACTTCCCCAAAAAGGAGTCCTATACGTGTTTAAAAATTAATTTTTAAGTTTAAAAATTAATATAAACAATCTGCATTTTTTTGCGATAAAGAAAGAGTAGTTATAGAAATTTAGTTTAAAAGTTAATTTAATTTTTAAATTTTTAATATTGTTTTTGGTGGTACTGACAGTTTTTGTCTTTGTTATTTGTTATAGATAGATAGATATAGATTTTTAAAATGATATCAAAAAAGTTTCCATCAATTAAGTTGTGTGTAGTGTGTGGAAGTTATTATTTTTTAAATATAGTAGTAGTTTAATTTTTTATTCTTATTTTTTTCCATAAATTTGTGTTAATTTATTGCGAAAAATTAAAATATGGAAGTTTATTAGAAACACTTTTAAAATTGATAATTTTTAAAATAAAAATTTCCATTGTGAGGAAATTTAACAATTTTTTTTTAAAAAGATAGAATTTTAAAATATATTTTTTTAAAAATATAATTTTTTGTGGTGCTGACACGTGGCGTTTTTGGTACTTTTGTTTTGCAGGTGTGGATGGCATGACTCCCGGGTAGTTAGTTGAGTACTGCATGCATTTTATTTTGGAAGATTTTGGTGTTGGTATGGTTAACTTTGGTCCACATTAAGAGATTTTGAGATCGTATGAGAATTCTATCAGTTTTGTAATGTTATTTTGATCAGTTTTGTAATGTTATATATATATATATATATATATATATATATATATATATATATACTAGTTATGAAAAGGGTGAAAGTATTTATACTCCTTAATTTTCTTTAAAAATGTTACTCTCCCTATAATATTGAACATCAAACATTCTATAATGACACTTTTAGTGATTTGACTTTTGATGTATTTGATCATTTTAGTACTTTTCATAGTTTATGGTACTTTTGTTTTGCGGGTGTGGATGGCATGACTCCCGGGTGGTTGGTTGAGTACTGCATGCATTTTTATTTTGGAAGGTTTTGGTCTTGGTATGGTTGACTTTGGTCCACATTAAGAGATTTTGAGATCGTATGAGAATTCTATCAGTTTTGTAATGTTATTTTGGATTAGTGAGACTTTAGGTTTGAACATCTTTCTGTAACAACTTCTCTTCAGAATTTAGCTGGTGATAAAGTAGCTTATGCAAGGATTTCATAGGAACAAGTTATTTAAATAAAATTTTTCTCTCTAGAAAAACCCTAATCGTTATAGCCACCCACCGCCATGGCCAACACCTCTAGTGGGTTTATTCCACCGCAAGAAAATAATAACACGACTAAGGAGGGTTTTAAAAATCAACCATTGCTGTTAATACTATAAATTATGTGAAGAATTTAAAACCCAAGATAGCTCTTAATAATATACCTAGGGTTCCGCCCAAGCCAGTAGTCATGTTACAAGGGAAACCTAGTGTTACATAAAAGTCATGAAAGATTCAAAATTTGATTATTCAAGAGAATTTACAATATGCCATAATTGGTAAATTTTCTTATGGTAAATCGGACATTAAGGAGTTGAGAAGATCTATCCCAGGCCAATGTGGTATTAAAGGAGAATGCCCGATAGGAGTTCTAGATGCCAGACATATATTTATCAGATTAGAAGGATTAGAAGATTATGTCAGCCTTCTATCAATATTTGCTTATTATATCAAAGAAAATGAGATGTATTATGCAAACATTGAAGTGGAATCCTTGGTTTGAACCAGATGTGGAAACTACAATAGGTGTGGCATAGATTTCCATGCCAGATCTTCTTCCAAATTTCTTTGCAAAGGAGGTAATTTTTTCTATTGCCTCAGCAGTAAGAAAACCTGTAACAGTAGATATGGCAACGAGGAATCAAATAAGGCCTAATTGTGCCAAAATTAAAGTTAAGGTTGATCTGACTGCTAAGGTACCCCAAAGAGTAAGAATTAATAAAGAAAATGATATGACAGGGAAAATTAAATCAAAGTGGATACAAATTCAATATGACTATATGTCAAAATACCGTAAAGAATGTTGTTTACTAGGTCATGATAAAATCAACTATTGGAATGTTCATCCTTAATTATATGAATCTAAAAGAGAAGATGAGGATATAAAAGATAATAAGGATAAGAAGCATATAGATGAGGGTCATGTTAATTGAAGAGGAGATCAAAAGAACAACAATGTTAGTGAAAGAAGTTCTAACAAACATCAATGGATTACAAGGAGAAATAGGTATAGAAGGGGTAAATATGGGCATATTTTAGGAGAGATTAAGAAAGATGAAGTAGAAGATCAACCTGTATCCAATGCATTTGCAGTACTAAGTGAAGCTGAAGCTGAAGGGGAGAAGTCTATAACAAAAAAGTGTATGAAAAAGTAGAAGAATATTAACTATAACAAAAGAGTGTATGAAAAAGTAGGAGAGTATTAAACATAAGGAAAGTACCAAAGAATGGGTTAACAATTCCTTTGGTAAGAATATAATTGGTGCTGAAACTAAAAGTAAATCAATAGAAGATCAAGGAGAGCAAATATCAGTTATCAGTAGTGAATCACAATCTCAAGAAAAGCAAGCAAATTAGGATACAAGTGAGCAGAAGAAAGAATCAAAAGAGATGGCGTTGGTGTATCTAGATGACAATAATGAAGCTGATAAGGTTATGGAGGGGTTCTACCATTGGAAGTACAGGCTGACCATCAGATTAAATTCTCTAATAAGAATAAACATTAGCTAGATAATGGTGATCCGGAGAAAAATATTAACAAGGTAGCAATAGAAGGAGATTTATCACCTAAGCAGATTGATACGATAAAAGAAACAGAAGGAAAGAAGTATAAGAAGGGTAAGAATACAGGTGCTACTATAATGCAGATAAGGAGTCATTCAAAACATAAATCAGGATGCATGCTTTGATATGGAATATAAGGTCAGTGAAAACTTAAAAAGTATTCACTATAGTGATCACTTTATAAAGAAGACATTATTTTTATTTTATAGGTATCATGGAACATTTTCAAGATAGTCATAATATAGAGGAATACAGAGCAGGATTAGGGATGCAACATGCAGTGAAAAAACTCATCAGGCAAAATTTGGGCATTTTGTGATGCTATTATTAATTACACAGTCATAAGGGATGAAGTGCAGCAAATGATTTTGAATTTAAAGAATCAGGAAGTAGAAATGACAGTGGTGGTGACGTTAGTATATGCTAAGTATAATCAACAAGAAAGATTGGTTTTATGGGAGTCTTTAAGTGGTATAGCTCAATCTATGCATGATCCATGGATTGTTGGGGGTGATTTCAATGTGGTCACCAGTGATGAAGAGAAACTAGGAGGTTTGCCTGTTACTATTGCAGAAACTGATGATTTCAATCATTGCATCAATTTGTGTAATCTAGAGGGTCCAAGATTTAAAGAAAGTAGAATACATGATGGAATGAGAGAGTTGATGATGATTACATATTTAAAAGGCTGGATACAATGTTGTGGAATGTCATGATACAGAAACTATTTCCAAATTTAGAAGTAGAACACTTAACAAGAAGTGGGTTAGATTATGCTCCTTTGATGTTGCATTTCAGTACTTCTAATGAGAAAATCATCAAATCTTTTAAATTTCTGATTTTTTGGTTAAAGGAAAAATCATGTTTGAAGATTGTAAATCAAAATTGGATAAATGAGATACAAGGAAATCCATTCATTATATTCCAGCAGAAGTTGAAGAAGACCAAATATGCCCTAGCTCAATGTAGTAAAGAAAAAATTGGTAACATTCTTCAAGAGATTGCAAAATTTGAGGGCATCATTAAGTTGATTGAGGTACAATTTGAGCAGGATCCTTCTAGGACAAATAAAGAAAAATTGTTCAAGGCACATGTAGATTTGAATATACAATTAAGAAGAGAAGAAGAATTTTCGAAGTAAAAAGCTGAATTAGAATAGTTTAAAGATGGTGAAAGAAATACAAAATTCTTTCATACTATTGTTAGAGGAAGGAGAAACAGATTGTAGGTGAGTGGAATTCAAAATGACAATGGAATTTGGTTGGATGACCAGAATAGTATAACAAAAGCTGCAATTAATTTATGTCAAAATCAATTTTCAAAAGATCAGGATTGTGAGGATTTTTTAATTTTAGAGAAGGTACTAG
Source organism: Capsicum annuum (assembly GCF_002878395.1). Classification (NCBI taxonomy): domain Eukaryota; kingdom Viridiplantae; phylum Streptophyta; class Magnoliopsida; order Solanales; family Solanaceae; genus Capsicum; species Capsicum annuum. The sequence continues at coordinate 164,416,987 of NC_061113.1, forward strand.
TGATAGTTACTAAAAAACTGAATGAAGAATTGATTAAAGTGCCCAACATGAATGAGGTTAAAGCAACAATCATAAGATTAAATAGGAGTAGTGCTGGAGGTCCAGATGGAATGATAAGAGCTTTCTACCAGGATACATGGGACACTATTGGAGAGGATGTATATAATATAGTGGTGTTTTTTTTCTGTGGGTATAAATTGCGAAGATTTGTTAATCATATTAACTTAGTGATGTTGCCTAAAAAGTTAGTAGTTTATACTTTCTCAGATTTAAGGCCAATATAATTAAGTAATTTTGTTAATAAGATTTTCTCCATAATTATTCATGATAGAATAAAGAATCTCTTACTAGGTATTATATCATAAGAACAAGCAGGTTTTGTTCAAGAAAGAAGCATAGCAAAGAATATACTGGTGGTACAAAAATTGTGTCTGAAATAAGGAAGAGAGGTAAATCCCCTAACATGGTTATGAAATTAGATATGATGAAGCTATATGATAGGATGGAGTGGCTTTATCTAATAAAGGTGATGAGAAAAATGGATTTGGAAAAATTATTATTGACTTGGTATACAAATTAGTGAGTAATAATTGGTATTTAATACTTTTGAATAGTCAGCCAAAAGGTTTTTTCAGATCATCAAGGGGTTTGAAGTAGGGAGATCCTTTATCACCTATATTATTTATAATGGCTGCTGAGGTGATGTCAAGGTCATTAAAGTCTTTATTGTTAAAGAAGGAGTTTAAAATGTTTGGAATGCCTAGGGGGAATCCAAGGATAAATCATCTTGCATTTGTAGATGACATGATTATTTTATGCAAGGCTTATTTGAGTACCTTGAAGAAAGTGTAAGAAATCATAGAAAAGTATGAAAAGGCATCTGGGCAGAGAATTAATAAAAAGAAAAGTGCAATCTACTTGCATAAGGGAGTATCTTAAGGAGTGGTAGTGATTAAAGAAGTAGCAACATGTATTTTGAGTAATGATTTTCCTTTCACATACCTAGGATGCCCTATTTTTCATATGAGAGAAAAAAAGACTACTATCAGCATATGATGAATATAATTAGTAGAAAATTACAAATCTAGAAAGGGAAATTGTTATGTTATGGAGGTAGATCCATTCTTATCAAGCATGTTCTGCAAAGTATTTCCATCCATTGTCTATCATTTATGAACCCTCCTATGAATATTCTTAATACAATTCAAAAGATGACGGAATAATTTTTTTGGAGTAGTTATATAAGGGGTAAGGGTAGACATTGGGAAAGATGGAAGTCTATATGCTTACCTGAGGAGGAAGGGGGTCTGGGATTTATACTACTGAAAGATATGTCTATGGCTCTTTTTTATAAGTAGTGGTGGAAATTAAGAACTAAGAAGTGTATTTGGAGTGAATACATACATAAAAAATATTGTAAAAAGGAGCATCATAATATTATTATATGGAAGAATGGGGCAGCTAGATCACAAGTTTGGAAGAAGATGTTGCAGGCTAGGGATCTGATTGAACACCAAATTCTATGGCAAAATAGGACTGGCAATTCTAATATTTGGTGGGATAATTGGACAACTTTGGAAGAGCTGTATACTATTAGTGAGGATAAAAGGGAATAGGTATAAGAAAGTTAGAGTTTCGGTCAAAGAAGGAAGTTGGAATGTAGAGTTGATAAAAGGAGATCTTTTTAGAAGAGATTACTATGCATATTTTAGAAAAAATAAGGCCACCTGGACATGCAAATAAAGAATATAGGACCAAATAGATGCTTGAATCAAATGGAAATTTCTCTATGAGATTAGCATGGCATTATGTTAGACAGAAGAAAGAAAGTAGCATAATCTCAAGGATATATGGATAAAAAGTGTGCCTTTCAAATGGATTTCTTGATATGGAGGATATGGAAAGGAAAAGTTCTAGTGGATGATTTTATAAGAAGATGAGGAGTGGAAGAACTATCCATGTGCTGGTGTTGTATTAATCCTAACCAGGAAACCATATTAGATGTGTTTCTAAGATCACCTATTACTAACAGGACTTGGTCTTACTTCTCTTCTTTTTCAGGTATAAACATTCATGGATTGAGCTTTAGGGAAACAATACTGTCTTGTGACATTCAAATGTTAGTCAGAGGGATAAACCTTACTATAAGGCTATTCCTAGCATAATTATTTGGGAATTATAGAAGGAGAAATACTATAAAACATGAAGGGAAGAATGTTACAGAACACAGAATAAAACACAACATAATCAGGAACTTGAGAATGTTGCTTAAAGTAAGAAAACCATACAAGGAGTTTCCATATACATGGCTGGATATTTTGAGAGAATTTGAAAATCATAGAGCCAGAGTAAAGGTTATTGAAGTTATGTAAATTTCCTAAGTAGGGTTGGTTAAAGTACAATACAGCTGGAGCATCTAGGGGCAATCTGGGGATAAGTTCCTATGCATTTAGTTTGAGGGAAGGTCAGGGGATTTATTGTTTGCTAAGGGAGCTAATATTGATGATACTACAAATATAGAAGCAGAAGAAAAAGCTATACTACAAGTAGCAATACATTGCAAGCAGTCACAACATATCAAGGTGGTCATTCAGACAGACTCATTAACCTTGCAGAAAATTTTAAACAAAGATTGGGACTGTCCATGGAGTATTTCAGACATAATAGACCAGATATGGACACTAATGAAAGACAGTAGTTCAGTACCAATACATTCTCAGGGAGGGGAACAAGCTAGCAGATTATTTAGCTAATTATGTAATAGATGAAGGGATTTTCACTTTCACAGGATTTCAACAACTAAAATTTACAGGAAAGAAAATACTTAATAGTGACAAATCACAAGTTCTATATTTAAGAGTGTCACCACCTAGAAGCTGAGAGGTTGATAAGGATAAAACTTAAAAGGTTTTGAATCAAATATTTACAAGCCTTGCAAGGCTACTAAAAAGGTGCAAAGCTAACTATCCTATACTAAAACAACTAACAAAATGGACTTGGAACAAAAGGGAAGGATCTTAGGGTCAGGTCAGAGTTGATAAACCTGATGTATGTTTTACTTTCCCAATACTTATGGTTCCAAGCATCCCACTATCTTCATACCAGCCATATCAACCATTTTGGAAGGATTAAAGAACTGACAAAGAACAAAAAAAGCAAAATTAAGGACAAGACTCTTGCTTTAAGTTGGTAACCGTAGTCAGCTGACAAGATCCTTTAGAGAAGCACAAGAAGTTAATTTTGGTCCCATCCACCAGAGAGCACAAATATTGAGAAATAAATTAAAGAAAAATTAACTGAAGCAATTTAAGGATAAAAAAGAAAGGAGCAACAAAGTCTTACTTCTGCAAGCTAATAAAAGCAGGAATGTGGAACTTCCATGGCATCGAGTTGATGAACCAGAGATGAATAAAAAAGAATTGAAGGTTGAACAGAGGTGAAGGCGATATCATATCTCATATAGGAAAGGAGGGAAATGGAATGCTAATTTAGGAAACCTTATACACGGGTATATATGTAAAAGAGGGGTTTGGGTTGGGATGAGTTAGGTATATTTTTGTTATTTCATTTTTTCTTATTTTTTAATTTAGGATGGGTGGGCCTATTTGGTTTAAAAACTATGTTTTGGTTTGTTTTTAAATAATCAAAGCTAAAAATTAAACCAAAAAAATAGTGAGACTTTTGGTTCGAGTCCCATTTCGGGCCCAGAGGTGGTCATGTGCATTTTTAGTAGTTGATTGCAAAGTTGGATATTTAAGGTGTAGAATTGACTTTGGTAAATATTTGTTGATAACAACCTCCATTTGTGATTTGATGATCCCATTGAGTCTAAGATGTCATTTTTAGCATGCAATAGTTCCATTGAGTTTGAAATATTATTTTTAGTCTAGTGCATACTTTGATTTGGATTCATGAGGTTCCAATTAAGTTTCAAGGGCCACTTTTGATTTTAGTTGATGGTTACCTTTTTCTATCAGCTGTCGGTACTGGTTCAACCACTCTTGATGTGCTTGGGGAGCACCTGTGGAGCCTCATCAGGGAACAAGGGTTGCTCCTATGGATCTTGGTTAGTGGGGGGTTTGATTGCCTCTACAAAGCCAACCTACACCAGTGAAATCATGACTGTGACACTTTCCTACTCCTGTGACCTTATACTTGTTGTGTTGGCCGCTCCTGCGAGACCCCATAACATCAAACTTTCTGGTCATACCAACGAGTTACACTTGTGGCTAGATCTTCGTAGGTGCAGGATCAATGTTTCTTAAGCAGTGGATTTCTCCTTTTATTTTATTCTTTATATGTTGAATTTTGAAGCTTGAAAACTCAATTTTGGGAGATTTAAACGTGTTTTTCAATAATTCTTCATTGCGTAAGATTTTGATACCATTTTTACACATTCCTCAATGGTTTACTTATTATTTCATCTTCAAATATTAATTTTTCAAATGAGAAATTTGAAAATATTTAGGTTAAGTTAAGAAATGGTATTCTGATGCTTTTAAGGTCAGTTTTAACTCTGTTTTTGATGAAGTTTCATATGTGAGTATCTTAAGTTGTGGGGGAACTTGATTTTCAAATAAAATTCTATTTTCCCTTTGTAGCTCGAAGTTAAATTTTGCGTCGAATTTATAGACCTAAACCTTAAGCAAAGCAATATTGGTTTATGGTTTTATTTTCTTATGCAGGATGCATATTTAATTAGATTAAACTCGTTTAGAGGCTATTTATAAGAAAAAAGCTTTAGTTTGACTTATTGAGCTTCTTTTAAGGAAAGTTTAGATTTTTTTAAACTCTTTTTCGATATACATATATATTTGATATGTGTATGGAGTAATTGGGATATGGGTGTCCTATATAGATGAGATGTCGAGCATTAATACAGGTACAGTAATTTATAATAGGGGTAAAAGCAAATAATTGATTATTTGAACATAGTTTTTGAGATTTTAACTTATGTGCTGTGTTTTGATTGATACTTAAGTTCACGGAGCCCTGATTCAATTATTAGCATGCTGGGTGAATAGGATTTATTATTGTATAGTGGATAACTTGTAAAATGAAAAGCCTCTTTCTAATATTCACAGTGTTGGACTGGCAGTGATATTGTGTTGTATTTCATCCTCTCCCTTTTGATATGCATATTATAATAATACTATTGGTTATAAACTTCAAGTAGATCAAAAGGTTGTGATTTATTTGAGGCACTAGGACTATTGGAATTCCTTGGATATCATATGGATAGATTTGGATTGAGAAAATATATGATTATTTACTCTATGGATTTAGGCGGATTTAGAGGGTGTATATATACCTCGTGAGTCCATCATGGGCCCCAACCAGCTACACATAGCAGCGGGCTTGTACAAGTAGAATATATATGAATCATATTCATCATTATATCATTTTCCATCAGATTGAATGACACGCATCATACTCATCATATCTATTTAGTTGGTTTGATTTGGTGTAATAATAAGTGATTTATTGACTATGAAAGTGATATTCTCCCTTTTTGATCTAGATTGTTGTGATTTATTGAATTATTTGGCTGGACCTATATGAATTGGTGCTGATATTGATTGTTAAACTAGGTGTTTCCTTCCTCAATATAGGTTTATATAATTTAGGTAGGGTATTGTTGATTTAGGTCATACTTTCTGTTACTTTGAATTTGGATCAATTGACGATGCTTTAAGTACACGTGTTTTAGTACTCACACTAAATTAATTTCATAATTTACATGCAGGTGCTGAGTTGGCTGCCCTAGGACATCGATTTAGCTCTTATGCTGAATTTCTAATTTTTGAGATTTGAGGTAGCTACCAACGGATCCGTGGCCTCTTGGATTTTCCTCTTTCCTCCAATTTATGTCATTTTTCTTTGTATTTGAGATATTCCAAATTTTAGTTGTATTCTAATTTCTCTTAGAGGCTCATACTTTATGTCTTCTAGCTCTTGATATATTTCTTATTTTTGGTTTTGAGATTTGTTTTCTTTGTTATTTCTATATATTTGTCTTGCATCTTATTAGTTATTGGTGTGTTAGCTTACCTATTGTAGAGGGTGTAAAAAGTGCCATCATACCTCAAGTTTTGGATTATGACAAGTTGGTATTAGATAATTAGGTTCATTAGTCTCACAAGTATAAGCTAAGTCTAGTACAATCTTGCTGATTGATATAGAGACATCTATTATCTAGCTTTGGTAGGCTATATGACTTTGAAAAAATCTTTCTTCTTTGTTATTGTACGAAGGTTGATATCATCATTTACTAAGTTTCTTATTTCAATCTCTCATAGATGGTGAGGACTTATGCTACGATGAAGAGAAAATAGGAGCCCATTTCAACAAATGTGCTTAGTGCCCTCACTGAGACACACAGATATAGTAGAAGACATAGTAAATACCAAAGTAGTGACTGGAGTAGAGTAGCACCCAAGATGTTACTTATTTTCTAACTAGAGTAGAGTATCTTGAGTGTAAGTATGAGATTAAGGGCGATCAGATTCTAGCTGAGAAGGTAGGCCTAGTTTAAGATCGACTTGGCTTGTGGTGACTCTGGTATTTTAGGATATATTGGTTAGAGTGCTTGGTTATTTTGGCAGAGATGGATCAACGCGATGGTTTAACTAGTACTCCATAGGGCTCACAAACTAGAGTTAGGGCTCGAGTCTACATTAGCAGCCTATCCTAATTTTCAGGGCCTAATAGGCAAGCTAGTGGTTACAATAACTAGATATAATGGTATTCCTTTTACTAGATGTAGGATCTAGGAGTGTGGCTAGGTTGGTGATATGAGGTGAGGAATAGAGAAAGTTTGAGAGGTTTTAAAAGATTGATCTACCTCAGTTTATGGGTGGACAGATCAAAGATGCATATGTTTTTAGTGAGTTTCCTTGAGAGACTTCAGAGTTTGTGGTTTATACAATCTTACAGGGCTGATTATACAAATCTATGGATGTATGACTCCTCAGAGAAATTGTGGCATTCCTATATAGATTCTAGATTGCATAGTCTCCACCTATGACGTAGGGGTGTTTGAATAAAGATCACGGAACCCAGAAGTTCTGCCTACGTATCTCATCCCCTAGAAAGGAGAATTAAGTGTGCGTAGATCATCTAGATTGGATGGTTATGGGCTATATGAACGACTAGAAACCAACTTGAGAAACCCAACACACTCTTTTGGGAAAATATAAGGATAAAATCCTTTTTTTTACAATCAAATCATTCAAAATCAAAGACTTAAAAAAACCAAACTCTCTTTTTGATTTTTGAAAAGCATAAGGACACTAAAAATAAAAAAATCTTTCTAGATTATCTTCTATATAAAAATATATAAAACCTTTTACCAAATAAAAGTCTTTTTGGAATTTTCTAATTATAAATGTATGGCAATGAAGTAAAGAAAAATTCTTTCAGATATTTTTGCTTTAAAGGAATGAGTATAAAAACCAAAATCTTTTTGATTATTTCATTTTTGAAAACAAAAGTCTTAAAAAAATCCTATAAATGAGAAAAATATTTTTATTTTTTGAATACTTTTTATCTGATCTTCTTGATAGCCACCATATACTATCCCTCATTTCTTAAACATACACTCCTCATCAGTCCACTAACGAGTCCCACTAGGTCTTAAAATAATGCAAATAAGAATTCCCCAAAGGTTGAACGGTAATAGATAATGAAAAAATAGAAAGCAAATAACACAAAGGCAAACACCGATGAGGAAGACTTATAAAATAAAAAAGACATCTATTTAACTATAATGTCAACTAAGTTGATATAGATCAATAAATAAAGTTCAAACTCTACTGTCCTAACAGGGTCGCTGATCTGAGGTGAATTTATTCACCTTAGTGTTGTTATTTGGGATTATTTAGCTTTATTTTGAGGACTTATAGTGTGATTAATGAGTAAATGATGACATAAATGAGCATCTAATTATTTAATCACTTGATAAAAATGTTTATGGTGTATTTTAAACAAGTTTGGAATCAAATTGGTCATTTGGAGTTCATATGAGAAAACTAGTATTTAGCTTGAGCTAGGTGTTGTTCTAGTTGATTGCGATGGATTATAATGTGTATAATGAGTTAATAATGGTATGATTGTGTAATTATGTGTGTAAAAACTTTATTATATTGTTTAAAGTACAATTGAATCAATCCAAGAGTCAATACTAAGTGAAAGATCAAAAGGGGCAAAACTACTATTCTTAGCTTAATTTTCTAGTTCATCGTCTTGGATATTGTGTTGTTTTGAGCTCTTGTTTGTTGTGTTTAATGCTATAGGATGATTGATTATTTTATTATGATGATATATTAAGGACATAAAAGCTTAAATAAAGTGTAAACAACACAAAAAGGCTTGGAATGGATCAATGAAAGCACAAGACACAGATTGACGTGAATTGAACACATTGGATATCAAGGGCGCATCACGGACAAAAGAAAAGTCCAATTGGCACATGATATACACCATGATATTACTAAGGGAACCAAAACAGTGGGTATCCATTACAAGGCCACGTCATTGAGCTATAAATGGTAAATTAACCTTGCGATGTGGCCTAGTGCAAAAACACAACATTTTTGTCCTCCTATAAATAGGACACTTGTACTTAATGTTAGACACCTTGGAAGGCTTTGAAACTTGGAGGGGGGATGGAAAATACTTTAATTAGGGGTTTTATTCCTTTAATTCATCTTTTTAATTGATTTTATCTTGTATTCAATTATCTTGATTACGACTATGTCCATGAGTGGCTAACAGCCCTATTTCGGGGTTAAGGCCAAGAACATGATTACTATTGCTTTGAATTGATTTGATTTTGGTTATTTATAAAATTATTTTGTTTATTTATACTTGTTCTAACTATTTTAAGGATTATCTACCATTAGTATACATCCATTGTCGACTTTGTAAGCCTGGGAGGGGGAATAAGAAGATAGAACATGGGGATAGTAGAATAAGGTTCTTATTCTTTTATAAAATAAGGCATTTGAATTAGTGACTAGGATAGGGATATACCCAGAAGCCTTGTTTGGTTCACATGTAGGATCATATCTTCATACATCTAATTGGATTATTACATCCCCACTCAATGATGTAGTTGTAATGTCCAAGTTAGGTAGACGATTAGAGGTCGAGAGACCATGATCATGCGATAAACCCTACGAATCATCAACCAAGATAAGTAATCTACTGAATGAAGTTAAATAGCTTAGTATGATTGTTCATAGTAACTTAACCCTATGTTTTCATCCATTGATTGTCCAAAGTCTTTACTTTTCTGCATTACTTTGGTTTACTTTTAGTTTAGAAACTTTAAACACTCTTTTGGTTACATTGCACTACTTTAATATCAATAGTTGAACTTGAAATAGATAGTTGTTGATACAAGTATCTGAGGGATCGTTATTCATCTTTGAAAAAGTCCACTGTATTACTTGGTAAGTCCACATACACTTGTGTGTGTGCTTGGGTGCAACAGTCGCCAGAGCTACCATACACCTTTTTTCCTAAAAGATAGTATTAAATTCTTAACTTCAAAAAGGATTTTCAAATATGAATGTGTCTAAGTTGGTGTTTCAAAATGGATTCATTTGGAAATTAGAGTCACCACTTAACATTGATTATGGAGTGCCAAGTCACCTAAATATATCCTTTTCAAAATAACTGACTCTAAAAGCTGATCGACGAATAAAGATTCTAGTTAGTAATTTTTTTTAATTGAGGAAAAGGTGTAACACACCCCTCGATTCCATGATTTTAGCATGATCTTTTTGTTGATTTGTATCAGCTTAAATTAATACTATAAATGAATAAATTTCATGCAAGAACGTACACACGTAAGCACATTCATATATATAAAAGAATAATGTCCACTTCGATTGTACAGTCCAAAAAGAAAAGAAAACAAATACACAAAAGTAAACCTATACTACCTAGACTTACCTAATGTATGCTTTACATAATATTCCAGGTCTTGTTCATATTTGGCCACCAAATACAAAAATACTTTGGGAAATTCTTGGAAAATGGATGCATTTGATCAATAGCGATAAAGAACACACAAATGAACTATCTAAGCATATCAATAATTATCAAAACCTATAGTTTGCTTACCCCAACATTAGAGATCTTAAGCTAATCTATCAATTTTGTCAATGATAAGCATCTTCATTCCAGTTTAGTTGAAATGAATAATTAAACTCAAATAACATTTAATCTTAAATCAATCCAAGACCTTTTTATCCAATAATTAGGACCCGTTAATTGCTCTATCTAAATATTAGAAATTCATGCTTGAGAGTAGATTCCAAATACTTAATTTAAACAAACATCTCTAATTATCCAATATGCAGTTAAACAAATATTAACAAACATCCATTAAATATTAAAACTAACCACAAAATTATCACTCAAATTGCATATAGGATTCAAAATTATGTAGTGAACAACTACTGAATAGGAATGGACATCACAATGAATCTGAATTGAAACCAAAACATTTATACTGAAGATCAAGATCTAAAAATGATCAGAGAGCCTCAAAAATGGTCTCTACTTAGATCGAGGCAAGGTATTTAGTTGCTGTTGAGCTAAGTTTGCTATAGCTGGGTATTATTTATTGGGAAATTGAGTTAAAGGTATTCCGGTAAGGGGTGATATCTCCTAAATTACATCTCCTAGAAAGTATAAATCGATCGTTGGATGAAATATGTAACCTAACTATGTTGGGGTTACACCCACATGAAATAAGACAAAATATAGTCAGGTATTTATCTAGGTAAGTTTGTGATTAAGTAAAAGAAGGATGGGTGTTATGAAATAAAAGTGTAATACCCCAATCGTTTCTTAAGCCTAAATCCATATTTTGAGTGAATATGGATGACTTTCAAAGTGATTGATGTTTATACCATGTTGTATTTCTCTAATTTCTACCCTTTTCCATGTAGAGCATTGAATAAGCTTTCCATCGATACCAAATTTTTCCAAATCTGACACTCAGGTGAAGAGTTAGAGCCATTTTAGTGAGACAGTGTGCCACCTGGCACTTTAGCGCGTCGCAGAGTCAGTTAAAATGGAAATCGTCCTTTTCCAATGAGCCTCCATAATATTGACGTATCGCATTAAGGCTCAATTTTAGGATTGTCAAATTCCAGTGTACCAATGTGATTCCACTGTGTTGCGGCACCCTTCCAAGTCATGACCAAGGTGGCAAATGTGACTTTACCGCGTCGTGCCATTGAGTAGTTTCCCAATTGTCAAAATCTAGTGAAGGTTCTCAATCATGGCGCGTTGCGCCAAGGCCAAAACTTGGGCTCCCGTTCTAGAATTTGCTCAAGGGCATTTTGGTTATTTCTGCCCATTTTGGCCTCTATATATTTATCCAAGTAGAGAAGAGCAATTCATTTTCTCTCCAGTCTCTTCTAGGAAATATCTATAACTAGGATTTCTCTCCTCCAATTCTAAATCCAAATCTTCTCCAAGAAAATTCAAGAATCTTCCGTATATTTCACCGAGTTGCAAGAATCAAGTTCTCTAAGTCAAAGGTATCAAGAAACTTAGCTCAAAAGTGTGAAGAAGAGTTTCCAATCAAGTGTTTTCATCTTAAAATTATAATCCAAGGTATGTGGGGCTTGAACAAGAATATTCTTTCATTCTTGTGCCCAAATTTACACTCAAATTTCTTTATTGATGATTTATGAGATTTGAGTTAAATAAGTTTGATATTTATGATTATTTTACCATCACTTTTCTTAAATTGAGAATTTTTGCCATGAGTTGTATATTGTCATTTTGTATTGATGATTTCTAAGCGATTTAAGACAAGTGTCATGAGTTATTCTTTTTCTATGAGAAGTTTGAGTATTGAATATATTTATCGATATTGAGCTTGAGAGTCAAGAATGAGTCCTATAACATTTTCTCGAAGCTTTTGATACTTGATACGATTTGATAAGCAAGTGTACTTGATGTTTGTAAAGACTATTTTGAGTTTGAGTCGATTTAGGAATCCACAAGTTGTTTATGATTAACAGATGAGATATATTTATGATTTGTTCTTTATGATAGACCCTTGAGTTGATTAAGGTGGATTTCCTAACGCGTTCTGAGATGAGTTTGGGAGGAGTATTTAGCACCAAATGGGAAGTATGGGTTCAGCGCATCCTACTTCCCCAGAACTATGTGTCATCATGGATTGAGATTTGAGGGCCAAAAATTCGAGTTTGTGATCACAAAGATGAGTTTGAGGTTATACTCCCTAGCAAGAGTATAACGCTCCCACCAATATGGGGTTCTATCCTTAGGAGGGCAAAATATTGGACTCCATGCAGCTCACATGGTTTATGTTGGTTATAAAAAACTCCCAAGTCCATAATAGTCTAAGTTTCTTGAGTTACTGAGTCACTTTAAGTCATGAGTTAAAGAGTTTGAGTTGAGTCCAATGATTTATGAGATTTGTGAAGCATGTGTTGTTATCGATGATTTATAGAAATTATGTTTCAAGAAATTCAAGCAAACAGAGTCATTATTGTCAGCATGTATGACTTTATTTTACATTTATGATATTGTTTAAAAGTTTTGTATACACCCCCACATACTCAGTACAATCCCAAGTACTGATTCCCATACTCTTTTATGTTCTACATTTTATCGTGATATAGGTTCAGGTGCTCAGTCTCAGCAGTGACAGTGATCTTTATGTACCTCTATCTACATTCTTATAGTTGCTGAGTCCTCATGGTTCTAGGACCTATGTTCCTGATTTTTGCCTTGATAGTAGATAGTTGTTTCTTTTTAGTTCAGGCGAGTCAGTTGGGGATCTGCCCCAATGGCTCCTCAATCTTTTGTAGTAGAGGCTTTGTCAGACTAGAGTACCAGTATGTACAGAACTTTAGCATTTTATTTGTATAGAACAGTATTTCTTCATATCATAGTATGCTTATGACATGATTATTCTTCCCTATTTTAAAATGATTAGTGTTATAGTAAGTTCTGAAAGTGATGACAGGCTTAGAGGGTTAACATGAGGCCACGTGTGTCCTTAAGCACCGTGTGACATCTTGGGATAGGTTCTTGGCACGTTACAAGTTTGGTATCAGAGCCTAAGGTTTGAAGAGTCCTAGGGATTCTGACGAGCCACGTTACGTAGAGTCTTGATCATCAGTGTGTAGCGGGCCACATCTATGACCAAGAGGCTATGAGATGTTTTAGGAAAAGTTGTTTCTTTCTTCAAAAGTGTAATGTTCCTATAATTGTTCTCTCTGCTATTAATTTGTGCTCTACTATGATAGAAAATGCCTCCTCGTAGAGCTCACAGAAACAATGAACAACCTCAACCCATTGATCCTTTAGGTAAGACGGTGTCCCATACTGAATTTCGGGTAGCTTTTCAAGTGCTAGCCTAGGAGGTTACCTCCAATGCTCAGACCTATGTTCAAGATGTAGTTCCACCTTCGCAGGAATGTAATTTAGTAGCAGCTCAAGTTCGTGATTCTATGCGGATGAATCCGCCATAGTTTTATTGGTCAAAGACAGGCGAGGACCTACAAATGTATCTTGATGAGGTAAAAAAGATCTCCCAAATTATGCATATAACGGAGGAAGAAAGTATGGAGCTAGCTTTCTATAACTTGAAAGATGTTGCTTATGATTGGGTGGAGATGTGGAGGAGGAGTAGAGGGGAGGATACCACTCCCATGACTTGGCAGTTGTTCTAGGACATGTTCTTAGACAAATTCTTTTCCCCAAAGCTGAGAGAAGAGAAATTAGAAGAATTTATGAAATTGAGACTGGGCTCCATGACAGTTAAAGAGTATTTTCTTAAGCTCAACCAGTTATCTAAGTATGATCCCGGTATGATGGCTGATTCTAGAACCAGTATGAGTAAGTTTTGGGCTGGTGTGTCTGGTTATGTTGTAAAAGAGTGTAGATCCGCTATGCTTAATAGGGATATGGACCATTCAAGACTAATGATACATGGTCAATAAATTAAAGCAGAAAAGGTGAAGGAGAGAGATAGAGTAAGGAAAAATAAAAGAGTTAGATCAGAGCAGCAGGGGTATGGTCAGACTAGATTCTCTGGAGAAAATCTCCCTCAGTCCTAGAACCGTTCACTTGTGCCAGCGCCTTCATCAACCAGTGCTCCCACATTCAGAATTAGAAGGAGTAGGGTAATAGGCCTACTATGTCCAGGTCCTAGGACAGTGTGAGTAACAGAACCAGTCCTCCTTCATGTCTGAAGTGCAGTAGGGACCATCTTGGTGAGTTCTTAGTCGATCGGAGGGGTTGTTTTGGTTTTGGTAAGTTGGGCCACAGATTCAGGGATTACCCATATGCTAGATAGGGGAGTCGTGATATTCGTCCCCAGAGTCAGGCTATTAGTGCTCCAGCCCCTTTAGCTCATCCTACTCCTTCTCAGGGTGCCTCATCTAGTACTGCAAGTGGTTAGCGTTAAAATCATTTTTATGCTATACCACCCCTCTAGGAGAAGAAGGATTCACCAGATGTTGTTATTGGTACACTTCATGTATTTTATTTCGATGTGTATGTGTTGATGGACCCTGGGTAAAGTCTTTCATATGTGACTCCGTTGGTGGCTGTGAATTTTGAAATTAGTGGTGAAAAGGTTCCTGAGCCTTTTCTAGTTTCTACCCCAGTAGGTGAATCTGTTATTGCTAGGAAAGTATATATAAGAAATATCCTATCATTGTCCTTAACAGAATCATATTTGCAGACTTGATTAAGCTAGATATGGTCGATTTTGATATTATTCTGGGTATGGATTGGCTTACTCTTTTTATGCATCTATAGACTATCGTACCCGTGTAGTCAAGTTTCAGTTTCCCAACGAGCAAATTTTTGAGTGGGTCGGAAGTTCTGTAGCTCCCAAGAGTTATTTTATATCCTACCTTAAGGCCAGGAAATTGATATCTAACGGTTGTATCTATCATTCAGTCTATTAGTATTATCAATGAGTTTCTTGATATTTTCTCGAAAGATCTCATAGGGGTACCTCCTGATAGAGAGATAGAATTTGGGATTGATCTTCTTCCCGATACACAGCCTATTTATATTCCTCCGTATCATATGGCCCCTATAGAACTAAGGAGTTGAAGGAGCAACTCAAAGATCTTCTTGATAAGGATTTTATAAGGCCCAGTGTGTCTCCTTGGGGCATACCCGTTCTATTCGTGCGAAAGAAAGATAGTTCATTGCGTATTTGCATTGAATATCGTCTGCTCAACAAGGTCACAGTCAAGAACAAGTACCCTCTTCCTAGAATTGATGACCTGTTTGATCAGCTGCAAGGCACTAGTTATTTCTCAAAAATAGATTTGAGATCCGGTTATTACCAACTTAAAGTCAGAGAGTGTAATATTCCAAAGACAGCTTTTCGCACCCATTATGGTCATTTTAAATTCCTGTTCATGTCCTTCGAGCTAACTAATGCCCCAATAGCTTTTATGGACCTTATGAATTGGGTGTTCAGATAGTACCTGGATATATTTGCTATTGTGTTCATAGATGATATCTTAGTATACTCCCAAAACGCAAATGACCATGCAAATTATCTCCGAATTGTCTTGCAGACCCTTAGAGATCATCAATTGTTTGCCAAATTTAGCAAGTGTGAATTTTGGCTAAGGTCAGTTGCCTTTCTGGGTCATATTGTTTCTTCTGAACGTATTCGAGTTGATCCTCAAAAGGTAGAAGCTGTGAAAAATTGTCCTATACCTATTTCCCCATCTAACATTAGGAGTTTCTTGGGTTTAGTTGGTTACTATTATTGTTTTGTTAAATTTTTCTCCTCTATTACTACTCCTTTGACCCGATTAACCCCAAAAATGTTAAATTCCAGTGGTCAGATTCTTGCGAGAAGAGTTTTTAGGAGTTGAAGACTCGACTCACTTCGGCCCCTATAATGACCCTGCCAAATGGTGTAGATAATTTTATAGTGTATTGTGACACTTCTAGAGTTGGGTTGGATTGCGTGTTGATGCAGAAAGGTAAGGTTATAGCCTATACCTCCAGGCAATTGAAACCACATGAGATAAATTACCTGACCCATGATCTTGAGCTAGCTACAGTAGTTTTTGCTTTAAAAATTTGGAGACACTACTTGTACGGTGTTCATGTTGATGTCTTTATGGATTATAAGAGTTTGCAGTACATTTTTACTCAAAGAGATTTGAATGTTCGACAGAGGCGATGGTTAGAATTGCTGAAGGACTACGACATGAGCGTGTTATACCACCCGAGCAAGACCAACGTAGTGGTAGATGCCCTTAGCAGGTCGTCCATGAGTAGTGTAGAGCTTGTAGAGAAAGATAAGAAGGATTTAGTTCGCGAAATACATTGTTTGGATAGGTTGGGTGTTAGATTGCTTGATTCTACTGAGGGTAATGTTTGGGTCCAGAATAGTTCTGAATCTTCCCTAGTTTCGGAAGTGAAGGAGAAGTAGGATATGGATTCTCGTTTGGTCGAACTGAAAGGGTCAGTTAAAGACCAAAAGGTTGGGGTTTTCTCCCAAGGGGGAGATAGTGTATTGAGGCTTCAAAATAGATTATGTGTGCCTGATGTTGATGATCTGAGGCAGAGAATTATGGCTAAAGTGCATAGTGCACGGTATTCTATTTATCTCGGTGCTACCAAGATGTACCACGATTTGCGGGAAATTTATTAGTGGAATGGTATAAAGAGAGATATAGAGAAGTTCGTAGAGAAGTGTTCAACTTGCCAACAGGTGAAGATAGAGCACTAGAGACCGAGTGGTATGATGCAAGAATTTAGCATTCCTACCTAGAAGTGGGAGGAAGTGAATATGGACTTCGTGACCGGTTTGCCTCTCTCTCATCATCATCATGATTCGATTTGGGTTGTTATAGATAGGTTGACTAAGTCAGCGTATTTCTTTCCAGTGCATACATCTTTCACTGTTGAGGACTATGCTAAGCTATATATTCGAGAGTTAGTCAGTTTGCATGGAGTTCTGTTGTCTATCATCTCCGATAGGGGTACTCAATTTACTTCTCAGTTTTGGAGAGCTTTTCAGAAGGGTCTTGGCACCCAAGTTCATCTTAGCTCCACTTTTCATCCGCAGACAGACGATTAAGCTGAGAGGACTATCCATACTTTGGAGGATATGTTGAGGGCATGTGTTCTTAATTTCAAAGGAAGTTGGGATGAACATTTGCCATTGATTGAATTTGCATATAATAACAGTTTTTATGCTAGCATTAGAATGGCTCCATTTGAGGATTTTTATGGAAGGAGGTGTAGATCACTCATAGGTTGGTTTGAAGTGGGTGAGGCTACTGTGATTGGACCTGATGCTGTGTTTGAGGCCATAGAGAAAGTTAAGTTTATTCGGGAAAGGTTGAAGACAACCTAGAGTTGTCAGAAGTCGTATGTAGATATGAGAAGAAGAGCTCTTGAGTTTGAGGTTGATGATTTGGTGTACTTGAAGATTTCACCCATGAAAGGGGTGAAAAGATTTGGAAAGAATGGGATGCTTAGTCCCCGATATGTTGACCCTTATAGATTTTTGAATTATGTTGGGAAAGTAGCTTATGAGATTGAGTTGCCTGCAGAGTTATCAGCTGCCCATCCTATCTTTCACGTTTCAATGCTTAAGAAGCACATTGGTGATTCTACTGTGGTTGAACCATCAGAGAGTGTAGATGTTCGGGATAGTCTTTCTTATGATGAAGTTCTAGTCGAGATCCTACATTATCAAGTCCGTAGACTAAGAAACAAAGAGGTTCCCTTGGTTAAAGTTCTGTGGCGAAATCAATCAGTTGATGGTGCTACTTGGGAAGCAGAAGCAGATATGCTAACCAGATACCCTCATCTATTCTCTGCGAGTTCAAATCAAATCAAGGGTGCTATTCTTCTTTAATTCAGTTTCCTACTAATCCAGCGTATTCAGGTGTATAGATATCCATTCTATGATTCTTGCATTCTATGAAGTACTCAAAAATCTAGAGTGAAGTAAGTCAATTGAGCAAATAGTTCCCATAAAGTATTTCCAGTTTCCTCTTTGATCTTAAGCCTAACTAGCAACATTCGAGGATGAATGTTTCCATGGGAGAGATATTTTAATACCCTGATCATTTCTTAAGCCTAAATACACCTTTTAAGTGAATATGGATGACTTCTAAAGTTATTGATGATTATACTATATTGTATTTCTCTAATTTCTACTTTTTACCATGTAGAACATTGAATAAGCTTTCCATTGATACCAAATTCGCCCAAATCTGACACTCAGGTGAAGAGTTAGAGCTATTTTAGTGAGACAGTGTGCCACTTGGTACTTTAGCGCATCACGGAGTCAGCCAAAATGGAAATTGTCATTTTACAGTGAGCCTCCAGGATATTGACGCATCGCGTCAAGGCTCAATTTTAGGATTGTCAAATTCCAGTACACCAACGCGATTCCACCGCAACGCGGTGCCCTTCCAGGTCACGACCAAGGTGGCAAATGCAACTTCACCGCATCGCGCCATTGAGTAGTTTCCCAATTGTCAAAATCCAGTGAAGGTCGGCGATCATGGCACGTCGTGCCTAGGCCAAAACTTGGGCTCCAGTTCTAGAATTTGCTCAAGGGCATTTTGATCATTTTCGCCCATTTTGGCCTCTATATATATATATCCAAGTAGAGAAGAGCAATTCATTTTCTCTCTAGTCTCTTCCAAGAAATATCTAGAGCTAGGGGTTCTCTTCTCCAATTCCAAATCCAAACCTTCTTTAAGAAAATTCAAGAATCTTTCGTATATTTCACGGAGTTGTTCAAGAATCAAGTTCTCTAAGTCAAAGGTATCAAGAAACTTAGCTCAAAAGTGTGAAGAAGAGTTTCCAATCAAGTATTTTCACCTTAAGATTATAATCCAAGGTATGTGAGGCTTGAACAAGAATATCCTTTCATTCTTGTGCCCAAAGAATTATTTTTTACTATTAGAATTTCATGATCCTTGCAAGTGGGTTTACACCGAAATTTCTTTATTGATGATTTATGAGATTTGAGTTGAATAAGTTTGATATTTATGATTCTTTTACCATCACTTTTCTTAAATTGAGAATTTATGCCATAAGTTGTATATTGTCATTTTGTATTGATGATTTCTAAGCGATTTAAGACAAGTGTCATGAGTTATGCTTTTTCCATGAGAAGTTTGAGTATTGAATATATTTATCGATATTGAGCTTGAGAGTCAAAAATGAGTCCTATGATGTTTTTAGATGCTTTTGATACTTGATATGATTTGCTAAGCAAGTGTACTTGATGTTTCGAAAGACTGTTTTGAGTTTAAGTCGAATTAGGAATCCACAAGTTGTTTATGATTTACAGATGAGATATATTGTTTATGATTTACAGATGAGATATATTTATGATTTGGTCTTTATGATAGACCCTTGAGTTGATTATGGTGGATTTCCTTATGCATTTTGAGCTGAGTCTGGGAGGAGTATTTAGCACTGAGTGGGAAGTGTGGGTTTAACGCATCCTACTTCTCCAGAATTACGTGCCGCTATAGGATTAAGATTTGAGGGCCAAAGAGCCGAGTTTGTGATCATAGAGATGAGTATGAGGTTATACTCTATGGCAAGACTATAACGCTCCTGCCAATGTGGAGTTCCTTTCTTTGGAGGGAAAAATATTGGACTCCATGTGGTTCACATGGTTTATGTTGGTTATAATAAACTCCCAAGTCCATAATAGTCTATGTTTCTTGAGTTACCAAGTCACTCTAAGTTATGAGTTAAAGAGTTTGAGTTGAGTCCAATGATTTAAGAGATTTATGAAGCATGTGTTGTTATCGATGATTTATGGAAATTATGTTTCAGGAAATTCATGCGAACAGAGTCATTATTGTCAGCATGCATGACTTTTATTTTATATTTATGATATTGTTTAAAAGTTTTGCATAAACCCCCACATACTTAGTACAATCCCAAGTACTGATTCCCATACTCTTCTATGTTCTATATTTTCTCATGATATAGGTTCAGGTGCTAAGTCTCAGTAGCGATAGTGATCTTTGAGTACCTCCATCTACATTCTTACAGTTGCTGAGTCCTCATGGTTCGAGGACCTGTGTCCCTGATTTTTGCCTTGATAGTAGATGGTTGTTTCTTTTTAGTTCAGGTGAGTCAGTTGGGGATCTGTCCCAATGGCTCCTCAGTATTTTGTAGTAGAGGCTTTGTCAGACTAGAGTATCAGTATGTACAGAACTTTCAATATTTTGTTTGTATTGGATAGCATTTCTTCGTATCACAGTATGCTCATGACATGATTATTTTTCCCTATTTTAAAATTATTAGTGTTATAGTGAGTTCTGAAAGTGATGACAGGCTTAGAGGGTTAGCATGAGGCCATGTGTGTCCTTAAGCACCATGTGACATCTCGGGATAGGTTCTTGGGGTGTTACAAAAAGTCTATAAGAACAATTGTTATTTTTGGATTTACAATGAATATGAGACGTGTACTAGGATTATGATCTCCATGATTTCATAACTCTATAGGTTGCTTGTGATAGAAAACTATCCCAATTCAACTCCGTAGGTTGGTTGTGATAGAAAACTATCCTAATGTTTTACATGCAAAATCTATATAGATAGGTTCATCTAAACGTCTTTTGCCTTGATTAAAAAAATTTTACTCGTTTCCTCCTGGACTTAAATTGTTGCGCTACTAACCCTTGTTTTTGATCTCAGATTAACTATCCCTGTTATGGCTCTAGCTATTAGATAAAGGTTGAAAACTTTAAATATCTATTGTGATTCTCTTTTCCTTATCTATACTTCTCTCCTAAGCAAGTTTAGAATATGTGTGAGTTCCTAATGTATGCATCCATTAGAAGGACAATTGCAATGAAGAGAATACCAATATATGCAAGCACACAAGTATAAAATTACCTCACTTAACTTGGTCTGTTAATAATTCATGGTTCCCATAACCCTAGTTGTGTTGTTTAGCTACTCATAATTGCAAGAGCACAAGAATAATTCACAGATGAAAGCATTATTATGAACTTACAATCATAAATAAACTCCAAAATCTCCACTTTAATAAAAACCCTAGGAATGATGTTTGTAAAATTCCAAGATATGCCTTAGAACTTCACACTATCTATAGATAAAACAAATTCTATCATAAACAAAATAGGAAAAAAATGTTGGCTACCTCGGACGAGAAGAAGGTACAATCGTGGTTAGAACCCACGATCGTCCGTTGGCTTTCGTGCTTTATACCTGTACTTCTCAGCTTTTAGGACTTCTAAGGCATGGTGCCTAGTACGGTTCCATGGTATCCATGTACGACCATGGAATACTGTCCTCAGATTATCTCACACATAGGTTCTGTAGCCTTACTCTGAAGCCTTCTTTCCACGATAGCGAGGTATGACCCTGGATTTACGGTATGATATTGGGAAACTTTTGTCTGTTTACTTTCTAGGGATACTCTCTGATTCATGGATGATAGACTTTGTATGACCATGGTCAGATCGTACGGTCATTATTCCTTTTGTATGATGCCCTTTTTTGTCCATTCTTCAACAAACTTTCTTCTCTAAGTCCGTAAGGCACGCAAACACCCAAAACATATCAAACATACTAAAACATGCCCTTATACTTAAAAATATTTCTTATTTTAAGCATCCTAAGTTATGTAAGCTCACGAAACATTAGTAAAATCCATCAGAACATTTTCATATGCTCATACAAATAAAACATTAAGCTCAATAAGACACTTAACTTCCATGTCCCTCTGTTTTACAAAATCAGTTTTCTACACATGCAACCCATATAAATAGATTTGAAACCCTCAATTCTTATCACAAACCACCAATGTAATGTATAAGCAAGATAAGTACTTCTAACACAATAAGATCAAGACATAGAATTACAAATAAATAGTCAACCCAGCCTATTGAACAATACACTGCCTAACTAGAAATAACTAGACTATAACCCCTATGCCCTCACATCAAAGAAGTCCCCGTTCACTCAACATATATAATAGAATCTAGTACTGATATTGAATTGAATCAATCATTGTCAAAAACAATTCAGGTTGTGTGCATTTGATACCATAGGCTTTCCTTTATTTTATACGCTTAAGCTTTCAAACAATAGCCACCCTCAACTTAGGCGATATGCCTAAGTTGAGGTACAAAGTATCCAAGAAAGTACTAGGACCAAAGAAGGTTTATTATGATGACTTGGTAAGGTGGGTTAGGTATTTCAAAGAAAAGGTCTCTTTAGGCTCAAAATTTAGATTCAAAAGATAGATGATCATTTGGTTTAGTTTTTACTCTATAGTAGACATTTTAAAAAATTAACCTATGATACTTTCCTCACATCCTATCCTACAACTTTTAGCTAGACCAATAGAGTATGTTCTAGATTGCACACACATACACACATCGACTAGGTAAAAACCTTACTCACTCATGAAACATGGCTTTCATCTAAGTTACTATCTTATTTAGTTAATGCTAGGTCTAATACGTTATCTTATTAGCAACTCTAATACCATGTCTAGATCCTAACATTGGTTATATGACTGTACATTCAAATACTATCACAAAAATAATTTAGACGTATCATTTTAAGCACATTAAAAAGTAGGTTCGCATACTTTCTTAAACTTGACTGCCCCTTGTTTTCTTAAATTACTCTATGTTACACAACACAATGATACAAGCACAAGGAGAACCAAGAGTACAAGGTATTATCTAAGGGTCAAGGCTTTGGAATTAGCAAGGAATTGAAGACTTTATAGAGTATTTTGAAGCCTTGGTCAAGAGAAGGAAGGAGGGGAACTTATACACTCAAGAGACACCTCAAGTGAAGGGCATTGGAGATATTTTTCACTCCAAAGTGACACTTAAGAGGCGCCCTAATTCCCTATCTCTTTAAGGGAATTTTGTCCAATGAATGTAATAGTATAAATAGACCATTTTACTTCTCTTTTCATTAGACTTTTCAAGACATTGAATATTACTCATAATTTTTTAGCTTAGTTTTCTAGTTTAGAACCCTAGAATCCAAAACTAGGTCCTTGAACAATTGAAATTGGTTTTTCACTTGTCTTGGATAATTTGGCAAGAAAGGTGTGCTTAAGGATGTCTGAGTCCTTTGGGTCACCTAAGAGAGTGGTTTGAACTTTCGTTTGTGAGATGTGATTGGAGATTTGATACATCTCCTTTTGTTAATCATCTAGTGGAAGTAAGGGTCACTCTACTATCTTTACATTCATGCAATTCTTCTCCTTCATCTCCTTTCTAAGTGTTTTTTTATCTTTGTGTGCTTGCTGATTTTTACATCTTTAGTGTCAATTTTGTCTGTTTGTGTAAGACCCCGCAAAGTTCTCTCATAGTCTGGGCTTAGAGTGTTTCAAGTGAAGTATAATTCCAGCCCTAAAAGATTGAGAAGTGACTTCCTAAGTGATTTGTGTTTAAACCATATATAATTTTCTTCAATTTTACTTTTGGTCATGTAGAGAATTGAATTGGCTTTCCAACGATACCAATTTCTTCCAAATTTGAAATCGGGGTGAAAAGTTTTGGCCATTTTACTAATTGTTGTTGGAACCACCAAGGTGCGACGGAAGATCCGACGGACCGTCGATTTTACGACGGATTGTCGCAACCAAGGCAGTAACTCCCTTTCCTAGCTGAAGTGCAATGGCCAGGACGACGGACCATCAAGGCTGTGATAACCATCGCTAAGACCGTCGCCGCTGAGGCAGTGTGGCCTCATCTTGGCCGTTGTACGACGAACGATCCAATGGACCATTGATTTCACAATGGACCATCACTAAGACCTCGCATCGAGTTAGTGTATTATTTTTTTAACCGACATGTGACAGATAAACCGACGGACCATCAAGCTAGCGATGGACCATCGCTCCGATTGTCGCAGCCCCCGTTCAGTATTTTTAACTCATTTTAAAAAGGGATTTTTGATCTTCTCCACTTTTTTTATCAACCAGCTATTTTCCAAATGAAGTAAATGGCTTCATTCATCATTCAAAATATAAGAGAGCTAGGGTTTCTCCCTCAAGATCAAATCTAAAACCCTTCTCTAAGAACTCTAATAACTCACTATGATTATACAAGTTGAGTTGAGATTTTAGTTTCCCAAGTTCAAGGGTTCCAAGAACCTTCTCTCAATATTAAGAAGAAGAGTTTGAAGCAAGCTTGTTCATCCAATTTCATAATCTAAGGTATGTGGGGTTTTGAACATGGGTAATCCTTTCACCCTTGTGCCCAAAGGCTTATTTAAACTACATTTTTTCTGCAACTTATGAGATTTTACCTGAAATTGAATTATGGTTTTTCACCTATTGTTATTGGTTTCAAGCTTTTGATATTTCCCATGAATTGAGAGTCTAATAGCATGATTTTGCATGTAGCTTTTGATATTTCCCCAATGGAGGTTTCTTCCTTAGGAGGACAAGATGGTTGAATCCATGTAGCTCGTATGGTTTATGTCGGCTAAGAGAACCTCCTTAATCTAAAGTATTTTCCATTGAGATAGAATATTTTCCCTAAATCTTTGAGATGAGGTATTTTCTAAAATGAACGAATTGCTTCTGAGTATTTTCCAAAGAAGGAAGTAGTTTTCTATACTAATAAGAGTTGATCATCAGTTTTTAAACCAAAGTCATATAATTTCGAGTTCTAAGTTTTTGAGTTCAAAAGAGTTATAATTATTGAGCAATAAAGAAGTTTTACTCTCCATGAGACATGTGCATGATTTGATTAAAGAGTATTGATATTGTTTTATGTAAATCCATATACCCCCATATACTTAGTATATTCCCAAGTGCTGATCCACATATATATCTATGTGTTACATTGTCTTATAATATAGGTTCAGATGCTCAATCCCAGCCTCATAAGTGATTCTAGATTACCATCGTCTATATTTCTACAGTAGTGCGTCCTCATGGTTCGAGGACTTAGCTTCAGACATTTTAGTATTGGAGTGTTTATGTTATTACTTTTAGTTTAGTTTGAGTCAGTTGGGGACCTATTCCAATGACTTTCGAGTTCATGAAGTAGTAGAGTCTTTGTCAGACTTGTTATCAGACCGTGGTTGTGTTGAGATTTCCAGTATTGTGGTTGTTTAGACCGAGTATTACCTTCGTATTTATTTTTATTTGATATAAGTGTTTTGTATATTTCTTCTTGAATGAGTTATTATGAGAAGTGATAGGCTCAAAGGGTTAGCTTGGGGCTACTTGTAGTCCTAAGCACCGTGTGACATCCTGGGAGGTGATTTTGGGTCATTATAAACTTGGTATCAGAGCCAGGTTTAAGAAGTCCTAGGGAGTCTGACAAGTCGTGTTGAGTAGAGTCTTGATCATTAGTGTGAAGCGCGCCACATCTATGAGCAAGAGACTACAAGATGTTTTAGGAAAAAGTTATTTCTTTCTTTTAGATTCTATCATGCCTATAGTTTTCCCTCTTATCTAATAATTCATGCTCTCCTATTTCAAAAATTAACTCTCCGAAGAGAGAATGCCTGCAAAAACGATGATGAGCAACCCCCACCTATTGATTCTTTGAATGAGAATGTGTCCTATACTGAGTTTTGGGCAGCCTTTCAGGCGTTAGCCTAAGAAATCACCGCTAATGTTTGGGCCAATAACCAAGCTGCAGTTGCAAATCAGCAGGGATGTGATGTAGCTGCTTCTAGGATTCGTGATTTCATGCGGATGAATCCGCTAGAGTTTTATGGGTCTAAGGCCAGTGAGAACCCACAGTTATACCTTGAGAAGGTGAGAAATATCATGCAGGTGATGTATATTTCTAAGGAAAAAAGTGTTGAGTTGGCGTCTTACAGATTGAAGGACATAGCTTATGACTGGGTTGTATTATGGAGGAAGGTTTAGAGGTAAGGATGCTGTTCCTATGACTTGGCAGGTGTTCCAAGATGCCTTCTTGGATAAGTTATTTCTTCATAAGATGAGGGAAGTAAATATTGAGGAGTTTATGAACTTAAAGCAGGGCTCCATGACTGTTAAAGAGTGCTGGTTGAAGTTCAACCAGTTGGCCAAGTATGCTTCTGATTTTATTTTTAACAGCCGGGCAAGTATGAGCAAGTTTATGATAGGTGTTTCTGGTTTGGTGCTAAAAGAGTGTAGTCCTATGATACTGCATAGGGATATGGATTTATCTAGGTTGATAATGCATGCACAACCAATAGAGGTGGATAAGATTAGAGAGAGAGACAGAGTGAAGGGATAATAAAAGGGCTAGATCTGAGAAGCATGAGTATAGTCATCCTAGGTTCCATAGAGAAAACCATCCTCAATTTTAGAGACTTTCGTCTATTCTAGCGCCTTCATCAGCTAGTACTCCTATGCCTAGAGGCAGGCAGGATCAAGAAAGCAGATCTTTTATGTCTAGGTCACAGAATAGTATTGGTAACAAGCCCCGTTATCCTCTTTGTTCTAAGTGTGATAGGGATCATCCCGGTGAGTGTTTCGTAGATTTAAGGGGTTGTTTTAGTTATGGCAAGCAGGGCTATAGACCTAGAGATTGTCTGTATACTAGGAAGGGGGCCAGATATGCGCGACCTCAGGCGCAGACTACTAGTACACCAGCTTTTATCCCTCATCCCACCTATTCAGGGCACTTTATCTAGCACTGCTGGCGATCAGTGCCAGAATAGATTCTATGCCTTACCATCCCATCAGAAGCAGGAGGACTCTCCTGATGTTGTTACTGGTATACTCCACTTCTTTTGTTTTGATGTTTATATGTTGTTGGACCCCAGGTCAAGTCTCTCCTATGTGACCCCACTTGTGTCTGTGAATTTCAAAATGAGTCTTGAAAATATTCCTGAGCTTTTCCTAGTCTCCACACCAGTAGGGGAGTCAGTTGTTGCTAAACAAGTATATCGAGATTGTCCTGTTACTATTTTTCATAGAGTCATACTTGCTGATTTGATAGAGTTAGACATGTTAGATTTTGACCTTATTCTGGATATGGATTGGCTTCATTCTTGTTATGCATCTATAGACTGTCGTACCCATGTGGTCAAGTTTCAGTTCCCTGATGAGCTAGTTTTAAAAGGTCCGGGAGTTCGGTATCTCCCTAGAGTCATTTTATCTCCTATCTAAAAGACAAAAGGCTTATATCTAAAGGTTGCATCTATCACTTAGTTAGAGTCAAAGACACTAAGTACGAGGCTCCAACTATTCATCAGTCGATATTGTTTACGAGTTTCCAGATGTTTTTCTGGAAGATCTCCTAGGGGTACCTCCCGATAGAGACTTAGAATTCAGGATTGACCTTTTTCCCGACACTCGTCCCATTTATTTTTTGCCATACCGTATGACACCTGCTGAGCTTAAGGAGTTGAAACAGAAGCTCAAAGATCTTTTAGACAAAGGTTTCATAATGCCCAGTATTTCTTCTTGGGGCGTACCTATTTTATTCGTGCGGAAAAAAGATGGTTTTTTGTGCATGTGCATTGACTATCATCAGCTTAACAAGGTCACAGTAAAAAATACGTATCCTCTTCTGAGAATTGATGACCTATTTGATCAGTTGAACCAACAAAATACTACGACTTAAAAATGAGAAAAGCACACAAAAAACTGAAGACACGAAATAAACGACCTCTAGATTAATTACCAACCAAGTAAGAACCTTGTTTTTCGAATTTCAAATTTCCCAAAAACTTGTTTCAAACACCACTTTAGGGAAGAAGAGTTTTCGGATTTGGAGGGTGTAAGAAGGAAATTCAGAGTCCCTTCAAGTCTCAAATTGAAATAAAATTCAATGGTCCCTCCCCCCCTCCCCCCCCTAATAAATGCAATTGTACTTGATTGGTCATTTGGTCCCCCTTTTCTTTTGGAAGAATGGAATATTCTTTGAATATGCTTTTAGACCAACAATTTTTTGACTCTCTTTATTCCCTCTTTTGGATCAAACAACACCTTTGAATATTCTTCTTCACTAAGATATGAAGATCAAGGATGAACAAGATGTATATTCAACTGTTGACCAAGTTTGACCAACAAGCAAATGGACTCCAAATCTTTTTTTTTTTTGTAGATCTAGGTTTCTTATGCTAAAACAAACTCAACCCACTAAAAATCAGCCACAAGTCAAGTCACCAACACAAACCCAAAATGTCACCTTCTCCAATAAGCTTCAAACAAGCCACAACAATGGTGGATCTAGCTCTAAACCAACCAAACTTCACTCTAAAAGTAGATATAGACTCCCTAGGCACTAGAGATCAAGGATCTAGTGCAAGAAACTTCAAAGACAATAAAAACTTATAGATCTAAGTTCTAAATTCGGATCTAACACAAGACAACACTAGACACCATTTTTTTTTTGTATTTTCTGATTTTTTTTTGACTCTTTTTTGTTGAGATTTTCTAAATAAGAACACTAAAACAAAGATTTAGGGATGTTGGAACAACGCAAACCAAGGCTTTGATACCAAATGATAGCCTAAAGACTATTAAACTGTAACGACCCAAAATCACCTCCCGGGACGTCACGCGGTGCTTAGGGCTACAAGTAGCCCCAAGCTAACCCTTTGAGCCTATCGTTTCTCATAAAAACTCATTCAAGAAGAAATATATAAAAACATTAGCACTGTCATATCAAACGAAAGGAAATACGAAGTTAATACTTGGTCCAAACGACCACAATACTGGAAATCTCAACACAACCACAGTCTGATAACTAGTCTAACGAAGCCTCTACTACTCCATGAACTCGAAAGTCGTTGGGACAGGTCCTCGACTAACTCAAACTGAACTGAAAGTAATAACATAAACACTTGAATACTGAAATGTCTGAAGATAGGTCCTTGAACCATGAGGACTCACCACTATTGAAATTTAGACAAAGGTACTCGAGAATCACTGACGGGGCTGGGACTAAGCACCTGAACCTATATAAGACAATGTAGCACATAGTCGTATATGTGGAACAGCACTTCGGAATGTACTCAGTATATGGAGGTGAATGCATTTACGTAAAACAATATCAATACTCTTTAATCAAATCATGCATATGTCTCATGGAGAGTAAAACTTCTTTATTGTTCAAGAATTATAACTTTTTTGAACTCAAACACTTGGAACTTGGAATCATATGACTTTGGTTTAAAAACTGATGATCAACTCTTATTAGTACAGAAAACTACTTCCTTCTTTGGAAAATACTCAGAAGTAATTTGTTCACTTTAGTAAATATCTCATCTCTAAGATTTAGGGAAAATACTCTATCTCAATGGAAAATACTTTAGTTTAGGGAGGTTCTCTTAACCAACACATACCATGCGAGCTACATGGAGTCCAACATTTTGTCCTCCTAAGAAAGAAATCTCATGTTGTAGAGAGTCTTCATACTCTTGCCAAGGAGTATAACCTTAATTCAGTGATCACTTATCTCGGCCTCGGGCCCAATCATCTTGGCCTCAGGCCCAAAATATCAAACCTACGGTGGCTCGTATTCTAGGGTAAGAAATCATGGTAAATTACCCAACTCAGTGCTAAATACTACTCTCTTTAGTTTATCTCGCTCATCTCATGGAAATCTATTTTCAAAATAATCTCATGGTTATAAAAACCCAACAATCAAATCTGTAATCTCATGTGGTAGAGTGGATTTCAAAACTTTATGACCATTTGGTCAAAACATTCCTCAATAATCTCAAAATACTTAAATCATGGGTGCTTATAGCACAATAGTTCATAAAATTGCAAGTCTCAAGTAGGGCTTAATGACCCATAATTCAATCTCAAGTTAAAACTCATTATAATGCATAATATATAGCATATAGATTCATAATTCATGTAGAAATTTGAAATTTACAGCAATTTGTCTCAAAATATTAACATACTCATATACTTCAATTTATGGAACATTAAAACTCTTAAATTCTCAAGGAATAACAACATAGGGTATAAACCCAGTTTCAGTTTCTTAAGAAAACGTGCAAAATCATGCTATTAGACTTTCAATTCATGGGAAACATCAAAAGCATGCAACCAATAACAATGGGTGCAAAACCCTAATTCAATTTCATGTAAAATCTCATAAGTTACAGAAAATTATAGTTTAAATAAGCCTTTGGGCACAAGGGTGAAAGGATTACCCATGTTCAAAACTCCTCATACCTTAGATTAAGACATTGGATGAACAAGCTTCCTTCAAACTCTTCTTCTTAGTCTTGAGAGAGGGTTCTTGCAACCCATGAACTTAGGGAACTCAAATCTCAACTCAACTTGCAGAATCTATGGTGTGTTCTTGGATTTCTTGGAGAAGGTTTTTAGATTTGATCTTGAGGGAGAAACCCTAGCTCTCTTGTATTTTGGATGACGAATGGAGCCATTTGCTTCGTTTAGAATATATCTGGTTGATAAAAGAGTGGAGAAGACCCAAAATCCCTTTTTAAAATGAGTTAAAAATACTAAACGGAGGTTGGGACGGTTGAAGCGATGGTCCATCGCTAGCCTGATGGTTCGTCTATCGCACGTCGGTCCAAAAAAAAACACACTACCTCAAGGTGACGGTCTCAGTGATGGTCCATCATAAACTCGATACTTCATCGGATCATCCATCACACATTGGCCAGGATGAGGCCACACTGCCTCAACAACGACGTTCACAGCGATGGTCCATCGCAGCCTTGACGATCTGTCATCCTGGCCGTCGCACTACGGCCAAGAAATGGAGTTACTACCTCAATTGTCCATCGGATCGTCCGTCGCACCTGGGCGGTTCTGATAACTCTCAGTAAAATATCCATAACTTCTCACCCCGATACCAAATTTGGACGAAATTAGTATCGTTGGAAAGCCAATTCAATTCTCTACATGACAAAAAGTTAATTTTAAGATAATTCTATTTGGTTTAATTACTAATCACTTGGGAAATCACTTCTCAATATTTTAAGGCCTGAATTATACTTCACTTGACACGCTCTAAGGCATGGACTACGAGGACACTTTGCAGGGTATTACAATATCTCCCCCTTGGAAAATTCATTATCGAATGTCGCTAGTTAGACTAGGAACACAGGAAAATAGTGTACACATAGCTGAAGCAATTTGCTAAATGGCTCAAAATCTCTCTAAACTCTTGAATACCTCAGAAATTGCAATAACTCATGCAAGAATAGATATATAGCTAAACTTTAGATTTATAAGGGCTGAATTAAGGAAGAATAATACCTTCGGATAGATCTGATCTCACGGAAAAGAGGTGCCGATACTTGCCTCGCATGTCTGTTTCTGCCTCCCAAGTAGCCCCCTCAACTGAATGGTTCTGCTACATCACTTTGACCTAGGGAACCTCTTTGTTCCTCAGTCTACAGATTTGAAAATCTAGGATCTCAATGGGAATCTCATCGAATGAAAGATTGTTCTAAATATCAGCACTCTTTGAAGGATCTACCATAACAGAATCACCAATATGCTTCTTAAGCATGGAGACATGAAAAATAGGATGAACGGATGACAACTCCGCAGGCAACGCAACCTCATAGGCTACTTTCCCAACACGGCTCAAAACTCTATACGGGCTAACATAACAAGGACTAAGCTTTTCCTTTTTACCAAACCTCTTCACCCCTTTCATAGGTGAATTCTTTAAGTACACCAAATCACCTACTTCAAACTCAAGATCCCTTCTTCTCCCATTGGCATATGACTTTTAACGACTCTAAGCTATCTTTAACCTCTCTCTAATCAACTAAACATTCTCTATAGCTTCAAACACTACATCAGGCCCAATCACTGCAACTTCACTCACTTCAAACCAACCTATAGGTGATCTATATCACCTACCATAAAAGGCCTCAAATGGTGCCATCTCGATGCTAGCATGGTAAATATTGTTAAAGGCAAACTCTATCAATGGAAAATGCTCATCCCAACTACCTTTGAAATCAAGGGCACACGCCCTCAACATATCTTCTAAGGTCTGAATGGTCCTCTCATCCTGACCATCTGTCTCTGGATGAAAAGTAAAACTCATAAGAACTTAGGTACGAAGGCCCTGCTGAAACACCCTCTAAAACTGAGAAGTAAATTGAGTACCCTTATCCAAAATAATAGACGAGGTAACTCCGTGCAGCCTGACTAACTCCCGGATATACAATCTAGCATAATCCTCAGTTGTATAAGATTTATGCATGGGCAGGAAGTCCACAGACTTAGTCAGCCTGTCTAAAACAACCCTAATAGAATCATGATGATGACACGAAAGAGGTAACCCGGTCATGAATTCCATATTCACCACCTCCTACTTTTAAATGGGTATACTAAACTCTTGCATCACACCACTAGGTCTTTGGTGCTCTACCTTAACCTGTTGGCACTTTGCATGCTTTGCTACAAACTCAGCTATATCTTTCTTCATACCATTCCACCAATAAATTTCATGCAAGTTGCGGTACATCTAGGTAGTGCCAGGAAGAATAGAATACCGTGCACCATGCACTTCATCCATAATCCTCTTCGTTAGATCATCAACACACAAAACACATAATCTACCCTACAATCTCAAAACGCCATCTCCACTTTGGGAGAAAACCTCTACCTTTTGGTCATTAACTGCCTCCTTCAGTCTAACCAAATTAGGATATCTATCTTTCTTCTCCTTCACTTCCGAAACTAAAGAGGATTCGAAACTACTTTGCACCAAAGTACTTTTCTCAGCTGAATCAAGTAACCTAACACCCAATCTAGCCAGAAAATGCACACCACGAGCTAACTCTTTCTTACCTTCCTCTAAATAAGCAACACTACCCATAGACAATCTGGTAAGGGCATCCGCCACTACATTGGCCTTGCTCAGGTGATACAACACACTCATATCATAATTTTTTAACAACTCTAACCACCTCCTCTGCCTAAGATTCAACTCCCTACTAAGTAAACACATACTGCAGGCTCTTATAATTAGTAAACACATCAACATGAACACCACAAAGATAGTGTCTACATATTTTCAAAGCAAAGACCACAGCAGCTAACTCAAGATCATGGATTAGGTAATTTTTCTCATGCGGCTTTAACAGTCTAGAGGCATAGTCTATAACCTTACCTTTTTGTATCAACACACAACCCAAAACAATTCTATCATAATAAACCATAAAACCATCTGTACTATCAGGCAAAGTCAACACAGGGGCTAAAGTAAGTCAAGTCTTCAACTCCTGAAAACTCTTCTCACAGGAATCTAACCACTGGAACTTAACTTTCTTTTGGGTCAATCGGGTAATGGGAGATGCAATAGAAGAGAAACCATTGATATAACGACGGTTGTAGCCCACTAGACCCAAGAAACTTCTAATGTCAGATAGAGAGATAGGTCTAGGCTAATTTCTTACAGGTTCTGTCTTTTGGGATCAATTCTAATACCTTCGGCTAAAATAATATGACCCAGAATTGCTACAGACCTTAGCCAAAATTCATACTTACTAAATTTGGCAAACAACTGGTAACCTCTAAGAGTTTAAAGGACAATTCTAAGATGATCTGCATAATCATGCTCACTGCGGGAGTAGGCAAGGATGTCATCTATGAACACTATGAAAAACATATCAAGATATTGCTTGAACACTCGATTCATGAGGTCCATAAAAGTTATTGGGGAATTGGTTAGCCCGAAAGACATGACTAGAAACTCAAAGTGATCATAGCGGGTTCGGAAGGCTGTCTTTGGAATATCACATTCCATCACTTTAAGTTGATGATAGCTAGATCTAAGGTATATCTTGGTAATTAATCTAGAGGTCGTTTATTTCGTGTCTTCAGTTTTTTGTGTGCTTTTCTCATTTTTAAGTCGTAGTATTTTGTTGGTTCAAGTTCGTGCATCACTTTATTTGAATCATTTCAAACAAAGATCAATTCCGGACCAAAGCTTCTCACCTCTCGAGTTACTTGCCAAGTATTACCGATTCTCTAACATTTGTGAGGCCAAGTGTGAGGTGAGGTTGAGCATAAGTGAAGTGAGTCTTTTGAACTAACTTGTTTTCTCGTTTTGTAGGTTATGTTGATTGCTGTTTTTTTTTTTGTTATTTTAGGTATATTTTCCATGGAATCCGGAGATGCTGCTTCCCAACCTTTGGGAAATGATGCTATTAGAGTTTTGATGGCTCGTTTTGAGACCTTTTCCCAAAAAGTGGAGGAAAGTAATGATGCTTTAAGGAGGGAAATGAAGAGTGATTTAGATGCTATGCGGGGGTAAAATTTCCACTTTTAGTGGAGGGTTGATTGTGTTGAAAGTAGGAGGAACTCACGACATTC
This sequence comes from Capsicum annuum, assembly GCF_002878395.1. Classification (NCBI taxonomy): domain Eukaryota; kingdom Viridiplantae; phylum Streptophyta; class Magnoliopsida; order Solanales; family Solanaceae; genus Capsicum; species Capsicum annuum. Next base: position 164,451,308 of record NC_061113.1, read on the forward strand.
TACTCCTAATCCCTACCATGCATCCTTTAGTGTCCAAGCCAATAACTCGTCCATGACTATAATACTCGAAACCCTCCACCAAATGTTTAACTCTCTGAGAGTTCAACAAAACCAGCCATTAAACCAATCCGAAACCTCTACTAACCGGACCCTCCAAAGGCCACTACATCACCCAATGAACCAAGTCCAACAAGAGGGACTTGGAACTCAAACTCCACCACCAAATCTGAACCAAATACCTCCACAAAATACCACTTACCAAATTCCATGGACCAAAGACCTTACCATCCACCACCTCTAATACCACAAGTTCAAGTACCACATAATCAAAGACCAAACCTACTTCCCCAAAGGTATCAAATCCGAAACCCACCCATCCATATTGAGGATTATGGTAGAGGGGAACAAGAAGGTTATGATGTTCCTAATGATGACTATTGATTGAAAAAAGAAATGAGGGTAAGACATAATCAAAGAGGGCATTGTGGAAGATTCCTAAGCACTAGGCAAGACAAGGCAATATTGAACATCCAACAATCCGAGACATTGACATTAATTCAATCAAGGTTGGCATTCCAATTTTCAAAGGTGAAAGTGATCCAGAAGTGTACTTAGCTTGGGAATCCTCTTGTGAAAAGATTTTTCAAGTGAATGACCTTTCCGAAGAAAAGAAAAGTTGTTGTGATATTGCTCACTTTGAAAGATATGTAAACACTTGGTGGGAATACACCAAAAGATTTGATGATGTGTTGATTAATGGCCAACCACCTCCTTGGGAGATATTGAAGAGAGTTATGAGAGAAAGATATGTACCGGAGCATTATAGGCATGAGCTTCTTGCCAAGCTTTGTAATCTAAACCAAGGAAGCAAGAGTGTCATGGCCTATTATGATGAATTTCAGCAACTTATCTAGAAACTTGGCCATAGAGGTGAACAAGTTCAAAGTTGGGTTGAACAAGGACATATCCTCTTGTTTGACTCTTCAAAAGTTTGGAACCGTAGTTGAAGTTTTCCAAGCTTCCATGGAGATTCAAAAAGAGAACAAATGAAGGTCGGCTTATAAGCTTAGAGTTCAACAAGGTTTGAGTTTGACTAGAAACAAAGAGGGAAGTCCTTTGACTTTGGGTTGGAACAAGAAAAAATCTTCTACATCTTCTTCTTCTTCTCAAATCTCAACCAAGGAAGTGTCATATCAGCCTCCAAAGTTGGAGGTGAAGCCGAATGCCCTTCTTCCATTATCTAAGGGATTACAATGTTTCAAGTGTCAAGGTTGGGGTCATAGGGCAAGTGAGTGCCCTAACTGGCATAATGTGATTCTAAGAGAGGGGAAGTTGTATTATCTTGGTGAAGAAGTAGAGTTGGAAACTGAGGAGAATGATGACAACTCTGAAGATGAAGAGTGCTTAGAACCCAAATTTAAAGGTGAGGGTAGTGAAGAAGATGTGTTTCCTTGTGAAGGAGAATGTGATGTGCCTAGTTATGTTGTTAGGAGAACTTTGTTTAGTAAGGTCTTGGATGATCAAAGAGAGAACCTCTTTCATACAAAGTGCCTTATTAAAGGAAGTTTGAGTTCAATGATCATTGATAGTGGGAGTTGTGTGAATATTGCTAGTGTAACCTTGGTTGACCACTTGAAACTAGCCACTATCCCTCACCCGAATCCATACAAGCTTCAATGGTTAAACAAATGTAGTGAATTAAAGGTCAAACGATAATGTGTGATTAGATTCAAGATTGGATTTATCATGATGAAGTTATATGTGATTTAATACCTATGCAAGTATGTCACATATTGTTGGGAAGGCCTTGGTAATTTTATAGGCACACCATACATAATAGAAGATCTAATAGGTACACCTTTGTGCATGGTGGCCAAAAGTTCACTCTTCTCCCTATTCCACCATCTAGTGTCAATGAAACCCAAGAGAAAACCAAGAATTTGGATGAGAAAAGAAAGAAGGAAAAGGGAAGGGAGGTTTTGGATTGTGAGAAGGGAAAAGGGAAGACAACTTTATTTGTAGGACTTGCCTACAAAGGTTCCTTGATACTTACCAACTCAAAGGATAGAATTTTACCTAGCCTTGATTATTCTTATTTATAGGTTCAAGATCATGAATTATCAAATAAGGATCAACAAGAAATCTCACATGAAGGTGGCCTCAATACACCCTTGGCCAAGAGCTTCAAGAAAGTGGACTGTCCTAGTCCAAACTGAGGTAATAACGCTATTTCCTATATTTCCTTGAGCTTAAATTGTTGTCATGTGATTCCTTGTGTAGAGGTTTCAGAATTTATTGATGTAGGTGTGCATGTTTCTTATTTTTTTAGCTCTCTTGATATGTATAATAAAGCATGTGAACCTTAGATTAGCTCACTACTTGAATATGAGATTAGTGTGGTTGCAAACTTTCAAATTAGTGTTGATGCTAGTAATGATGGTCTTGATATTGAACATGATCTTTTTAACTTGTGTTATGATAGCTATGATATTAATCTTGTTCATAGTGGTCTTGTGTTTGTCGTAGTGGTGGGTAATGCCTTGAATGATTGTGAGCTTGGTAACTTAGTGAAAGGAGTGGGCCATCTCGGCTTAAACCCTTATCCTTTGATCCTATTTGATCCTGGAATACTCTTGAGATGTGAAGGTTATAATTGCTGGTCATGCTCACTTATTTTTGATATTGATGCTATTCATGTCTTTGGTATCCTTTGTTCTAAGCTTTTTATATCAAATACAAAGGATATGTGGGTGTATGTCAAGTGTGAGCAACCATGGGTTGGAGATAAGAGTGTGGTACTAATACTAACCCTCCTACCAAGAGGATTGTGTGTTTTTTTTGCTCTCTCTTTGGTTTTTGTAAGATCTGAATTTCATGACAAATTCCTTCAAGATAGAGAGGATGATATAAGCACAAGGAGCGCTAAGAGTACAAGGTATTATCTAAGGGTCAAGGCTTCAAAATTAGCAAGAAATTGAAGACTTTTTGGAGTATTTGGAAGACTTGGTCAAGAGAAGGAAGGAGGGGAACTTATACACTCAAGGGGCACCTCAAGTGAAGGGCATTGAAGACATTTTACACTCCAAAGTGACACTCAAGAGGCGCCCCAATTCCCTCTCTCATTAAGGGAATTTTTGTCCATTGAATGTAATAGTATAAATAGACCACTTTACTTCTCTTTTAATTAGAATTTTGATGATATTGAATATTAATCATATTTTGTAGCTTAATATTACTCATATTTTGTAGCTTAGTCTTCTATTTTAGAACCCTAGAATCCGAAACTAGATCCTTGAACAATTGAAATTTGTTTTTCACTTGTCGTGGATAATTTGGCAAGAAAGGTGTTCTTGAGGATGTGTGAGTCCTTTGGGTCACCTAAGAGAGTGGTTTGAACTTTTATTTGTGAGGTGTGATTGGAGATTTGATACATCTCCTTTTGTTAATCATCTAGTGGAAGTAAGGGTCACTCTACTATCTTGACTTCATGCAATTCTTCTCCTTTATCTCCTTTCTAAGTGTTGTTTTCTCTTTGTGTGCTTGCTTATTTTTACACCTTTAGTGTCAATTTTGTGTGTTTAATAGTCTTTAGGCTATCACATAATCACAAAGAAAATCAACAATAAAATAATAAAACACCTAAACATGCCGGTTCTAACTATGATAGAACAACCTAAGAAAAAGAAACACGGCAACAAAAAACCCTTGGTTGTGGTACACCTCCACCCCAAACTTGGAAATCATGTAATATCCTCATTGGAAAAAATCATAAAAATGTTAAACTAGTGTAAAGGACATATCTGTGGTGCTATAGGCACTGGTGGAACTCTAATTTTTTGGGGTTACAAGTGGGTCCCTATCTCACTCTTCCGTTTAGGTGGCCACGACTATGGCCGGGGAAATCCTAAATAAGTGGGCAATGATGGAGGTTGATGCACTTAAAGTATAGGGGGCACCTTTATACCCCTACCAATTATCAAATCACCACCATGGAATGTGGTATCACATCACGCTCTAAAATAGCTTCCTTAGAGATTTGTCCAGCTTTCTCCTCCTCTTACCCCCACCAATTATCACAACCTAATCCATCCTTATAAACCTCATCTAAACTCCTTCTCTTTCAAGGATATAAGTCACCTATCCCTTCTCAATATCAATATCATCAATATTCGGGGTAGGAGCGTAAAAGTATAGAACTAGGGAGTCCAAATCCACCGTTAGAGCTACCAGTGAAGACATAAGTGGTAGTGGAAGAGGTGTAATATCTATTCTTTTAGTTAATACCCTGACCACTTCCTTTAATTAGGTTAGGTCTGCTCAAATATACAATAAATTAGGTGCCTAGATTATATCTATCCTACCCTTTATCTAGCTTTCAAACCTATTTGCCTGTATCTTAGGCAGTCCTCACTTGTACCTTAAGCTTTTTTATTCGAGCATCATGTAATAGTAGACTCTACATAAGCTCTTACAACTATGAAGTTGGGATCAGTTAATTATGAATGAATGCTAGTGGTGCTAAGGATAAAGAGGAACCAACAACAAACACTGTTATATCACTAGCTAGGGCACCCCTAATTATATAATGGATCTCGGGCATCTGGATTGTGCATATCTTCGATCAATCTATGTCCTCAACCTTTTTTATATGAATTAGTCGGTCCACTGTAGTAATAATTGGGACTTGTGCCGGATCAACTGAGTCATGAGATATGGGAAAGGCAAGATGGTGCTGATAACACGACCTAAAACCAGAACTTGTCATATGGGAATCTCAAGCCCAAAAAGGATTGGAGATCACCCCATAACCTAACTAACCATCATATCAATCCACAAGTGTCGGATGACTCCAATCATATAAGAAGATAGAGGAAACAATACTAACAATTATCACTTAAGAAGTGTCTAAACAATCTATTAATATAAAGATACTAAGCCAACATACCCAAATCCACAGTCATTCACAAAGCCTCTACAAATTCGATGTCTATAATATATTGGGAAAAGTCTTTATTAATAGCCAAAGAACAAGTCTATAACATATGAAAGACTATGAAATATACGCCTTCCAAAGTATAAAAGCTCACCACTTCAATGAAAACATGAAAACTGTTAGAACACCTGGTCACTACGTAGGAAGAGAAGAAAAAGCTCTGGCTCCTGTGTCATGTGGGGACACATCATCCGGAGATGGTTAGCGTTAGGAGAACTAGCATGTAACTCTAGGATAAGGAAAAAATAGTACCATCATGTAAAACCAAGTCAAAGAATCGTATGCAATCACAATTATATACATGGGTATATATGTAGATATATATAGTTGTATCACAAGTCGAAAAAGGGTATAACACTTTGCATACATATTTGAAGCACTCAATCATGAGATATTAACTGAAGGAGTCCAACCTCCCACCTCTCTAGTTTAGAATGTTTGAAATTCTCAGTTATATTAAGCAAGAGAACTCTAACCTCAAGCCGTCTCATCTTATATAGCAAGTGGACTCTAACCACAAACTATATTATCTTACATGGTAAGTGGACTCTAACCACAAGCTATCTTATAAGCAAGTGGACTCTAACTACAAACTGTCTTATCTTACATAGCAAGTGGACTCTAACCACGGGCCGTCTTGTATAGCAAGTGAACTTTAACCACAATCCATTTTATATATATAGCAAATGGAATATAACCATATTCCATCTTATATATCAAATGGACTCTAACCACGAGCCACTGAATTAGGCCAGTGGACTCTAACCTCAAGACGAATTGTTAGGCAAGTAAACTCTAACCTCAACCCATGTTATTAGGAAAATGGATACTAACCCCAAGCCATCACGTCCATTAGTAGTCGACATTGGGTCTCTAAACCTTTGTCCATGCATTCACATCCACTTAGTTCAACTTTCAAGAAATCTAACCCACTTAGCCAATTCAAGCCTTAAAGGCTGCAATTTAACACCATAATGACCATAAGGTTTTTTATGAACCATTTATCAATTGATCACTTTAATAGGCCCATGACATAGTTTCAATAACTATTCAAGTCAAATTGTGGTCATCGAGACCTTTACCAAACTAATAATTCTTCATTAGCATTCTTACACCAAGCTTTAGTTCAAATACAATTCAATTTCATGCTTAAGGACTCAAACTAATTTTTAATTAATCAAACCACCAAGGTTGCCAATGAACTCGTTACATGGCCAACAAGGCCTTTACAAAGTCACTTACCAAGATTCCTTACTCATTAAGCCATTTCCTTAGCTCAAATCACTATTAACTTATAACTAGTTACTTCTATTAGACATTTTCACAAACACCTTGAGGGCATAACTTTGCAACGGACAAAACCCAAGTGAAAACCATTAAGATTTGGTTTACTCATGGACCATTTATTAAACCATAATAAATAAGCACTCACATGTACAAACCATCACCAAGAACATGTATAAATACAAGTTTGAACAAGAGTAAATAATACCCATCACTATGCATCAAAACCCTTAACATTTGATTTCAAAACCCACCATTCAAGAATTAAATCAATGTTTAAACCACATAATATTTGCAAAATAACAAAGAGGAAAGAGTCACATGCCTTATACAAGATGATTCACGAAAAGAACTTGACCCTTTTATTGCCTCTAAATGAACACTTGCGGAACCCTAACCTCTAATCTTCAAGAGTGAGATTGAGAGAGTATTTTGGAATGTTTATTCCACTAAATAATGGTTATGAGAGGCCACAACATGTTATATAGTGTGTCAACTTAAGGGTTTTGGGGTGGGAAATGTCTTAAAAGCCCTCAGCTTAAAAACTGAAAATCTACTCATAGGTGGGTACGACTTCCACCCCTAAGCCATAGACTAATGTACAAGTGGTACTCTATCTTATACCTTAGACCCCACCTTGTTCCCCCATACTGACCATCACATGATTACCTAGGGCTAACTCATACCTTAGGGTATGAATAGTACCCCAAAATCATACCTTGGATAGATTCAACTAGGGTAAGCATAAGGCATCATACGGCTTGGTAAGGTACCACTCTTAACCTATCATATGATAAGTAAGATGTTGACTCATACCTTGGGATGAAACCAAACCAAACACACTGCCTAACATACAAGAGAGGGTCACTAAACCGTACCCTAGGGTACCATTAGTACCCATGAGTAGTACGTTGCCTAGAATACCCAAAACACAAGAAACATTGCAAGGGCCAAGGTTTAAGGTGTTTCATTCTCCCCCACTTAGGATCATTCATCCTCAAATGACGGGTAGAGGTAAGCACAAGCATGAGTTAACACATCATTTAATCGAAGCCACCTCTCTCATTCATAATTTGAAAACTTGATAATCAAAGATCCTCATTGGGACCTCCTCATAGGACAAAGAGTCCAAAATACCAACATCCACCAAAGAAATAACCAACGAAGGATCTGCCATACATTTCCGCAACATGGACACATGGAATACCAAATGAATGGAACTCATTCTAGAGAGCAAGTCCAATTCAACTTGCACTTTCCCATAGACACATCACTATGAGAGCCTGAATTTAGCCATACACTACTTCCACATTCAAGCTTATTCAAAGAAAAAAAGAGTCAGCTTAAGCCACAGGGATCTATTTCTTACATCCATCCATGAATACTATTCTGCCCTATATCCACCGCTAAGTATCATGCCATATCAAAAGATTTCTCCAAAACCTAACGTAACCATAACATCAATCCACAAGTGTCAGATGGACTCCAATCAAATAAAAAGATAGTAGAAGCAAGACTAACAATCATAACTTAAGAAGAGTCTAATAAATCCATTAATATCAACATATACCCAAGTCCAAAGTCATCCATAAGGCCTCTATAGATCCGATGTCTATAATATTTCGGGATCTTCCCTCAAAAGCTTCCAAAGACCAAGTCTATAACATAAGATAAAAGACTATGAAATGTATGCCTTCCAAAGTATGGAAGCTCACCACTTCAATGTTAACATGAAAATTGCTCGAACACCTGGTCAATATGCAGGATGAGAAGAAGAATATCCGACTCCTATGTCGCATAGAGACACAATATAAAAAGACGGTTAGTGGTTGGAGCGCTAGTATGTAACTCAAGGATAAGGATAAAATAGTACCATCATGCTAAACCAAGTCAAACCATCATATGAAATCACATTTATATACATGAGCATATATGTAGATGTATATAGTTATATCATATGCCAAGAAAAGGGATAAGAATTAGCATACATCTTTGAAGAACTCGATCTTGAGATATAGAGTGAAGGACTCCAACCTTCTTCCCCTATAATTTAGAACGTTTGAACTTCTCAGTCATATTAAGCATGAGGACTCTAACCTTAAGCCATCTCATCTTATATAGCAAGTGGACTCTAACCACAAGACGCCTTATCTTATATGGCAAGTGAACTCTAACCATGAGCCATCTTATATAGCAAGTGGACTCTAACTATAAGCCATCTTATCTTACATGGCAAGTGGACTCTAACCACGGGTTGTCTTGTATAGAAAGTGGACTCTAACCACAAGCCATATTATATATATAGAAAGTGGACTCTAACCACCTACCATATTATACAACAACCAAACTTTAACCATGAGCCATTGAATTAGGCAAGTGGACTCTAACCTCAAGCCAAATTGTTAGGCAAGTGGATTCTAACCTCAAGCCATGTTATTAGGCAAGTGGACTCTAACCCCAAGCCATCGCATCCATTACTAGTCGACATTGGGAATCTATCCCTTTTTCCATTCATTTATATCCACTTAGTCCAAAATTCAAGGACTCAAACCCACTTAGCCAATTCAAGCCTTCAAAGCTATAATTCCATACTATACATAACTACAAGGTCTTTTATGAACCATTTATCAATCAATCATTTTAATAGGCCCATGCCTTAGTTTCAATCACTATTCTAGTCAAATTGTGGTCATCTAGACCTTTACCAAACTAATTATTCTTCATTATCATTCTTAAATAAAACTTTAGTTCAATCACAATTCAATTTCATGATTAAGGACTCAAACTAATTTTTAATTAATCGAACCACCAAGGTTACCAATGAACTATTTACATGGCCAACAAGGTCTTTAAAAAGAATTTACCAAGGATCCTTAGTCAATAAGACATTGCCTTAGCTCAAAACATTATTAACTTATAACTAGTTATTTCTCTTAGACATTTTCACAAACACCTTGAGGGCATAACTTTATCATGAATAAAACCTAAGTGAAAGCCATCAAGATTTGGGTTACTCATGGACCATTTGTTAAACCATAATAAGAAAGCACCCACATGTACAAACCATCACCAAAAACATGTATAAAGACAAGTTTGAACAAGAGTAAACAATACCCATCACTATGCATCAAAACCCTTAACATTTGATTTCAAAACCCACCATTCAAGTATTAAATAAATATTTAAAATGCATAATATTTGTGAAATAACAAGGAGGAAAGAGTTACATGCCTTATACAAGATGATTCACGAAAAGAAGTTAACCCGTTTCGTGCCTCTAGATGAACACTTGTGGAACCCTAACCTCTAATCTTTAAGAGTGAGTTTGAGAGAGTATTTTGAATGTTTAATCCACTAAATAATGGTTAGGAGAGGCCACAACATGTTATATAGTGTGTCAACTTAAGGTTTTTGGGGTGGGAAATATCTTAAAAGCCCTCAGCTTAGAAATTGAAAATCTGCTCGCTGGTGGGTATGACTTCTACCCCTAAGACATACATATAGGTACAAGTGGTACCCTATCTCATACCTTAAACCCCACCTTGTTCCCCCATACTGACTATCATATGATCACCTAGGGCTAACTCATACCTTAGGTTATAAATAGTACTTCAAAATTATACCTCGAATAGATTCAACTAGGGTAAGCATAAGGCATTAATACGGCTTGGAAAGATACCACTCTTACCCTATCATAAAATAAGTATGATGTTGAATCATACCTTGTACAGAAATCAAACCAAACAACTGTCTAATATATGAAAGAAGGTCACCAAATCATACCATAGGGTACCGCTTGTACCCATGAGTCGTACCTTGCACAGAATGCCCAAAACATAAGAAATTTTGCAAGGGCCAAGGTTTAGGGAGTTTTAGCTGAACAGAAGCACCCATTATTGGATATCATCTACTATGATCAGTGAAATATTTAAATCCACTATAAAAACTAGGATCGCTACTAGGCAGGCATTAGTTGCACCAGTGTGTTGTCATTGGCTATGGGTGTACTCGGCCACTATACCATTATAGCGAATTCAAGCTATTTTTATAAATAGTGAACCCATTGACCCACAAGGCATTTTGTAATGACCCTTTAGGTCATTTTGTATATTTTTTCTTAGTTTCTCCATTAGAGCTTTCTTATAGCTGCCCCAAGTCATTTTTGACTTGTTGGTACTGACAGTTAGTTACTGGGCAGTTCATTTGTGTTTTAGAGCCAATTCCTTATTTTGGAGACTTTACTGGTTCAAATTAGCTACCGAGCAAAAAATTCAGTCAAATGACCCTGTATGCCAATTATGACTATTTCAACAACTCCAATATATTAATTTTAGGCTAGGTGTACTCTTGGTTTGGGTCCCAAATCCGAGCTCATTTTAACCTAATTTTCAAAATATTAAGAAAATAAAATATGGGTATGGGACCCTCTTTTAGTTGAAACAGCCTTAAATGGAAATTTCAACTATGCCATTGAGTCTAGAACATTAGATTTGGAAGGATAGCATAGTCCATTTGTGTATGCAATATTCTAGATGAATCCCGAAAGGTTGGTAGAGACTTGGAAATTTCCAAGTCTCAGTTATGCTGATGCACTCGCTAATAGAGAGCTAGTATTCGTGATCGTGATACCCTTTGTAGGGTGAAAATGTGGTGATCTTGGTGCATTATGTTGTGATATAAACTCACCTAACTTCCTTCATATTTTGTGACCGCGATAGTTGGTTCGCGATAGCTACTCCCGAGTACTTGGGAAAGGTATAAATACCCTATTTTAGCCTATTTTTCCCATTCTTCATCCATCTTCAAGATACAAAAACCCTAAATATTAGGGAGATCTTAGAAATAACTATTGTGGGTGATTTGGGAGCTTGGACAATGATTGTTTATGCGGATTTCCTTTGAATTTTTGGTAAGAATTCCTGTTTTCCATGGTTGATTTCCCCTTTTTCTTATTTAAAATCCTAAAAACTTTGTGACATAATTTTAGCACCAATGTAGCTCAAATTTTACCCATTTTGATGGTGATACTCCTTGAGCATAAGGGAATGTTGGTTTGACTTCGAAAATATGGCTTTTGTAAATGGGACCCACATAAAATTTTTTGTAATTTTGGATTCAAAGCATAATAGTGCGATATAGGTATTATTATTCTCATTGTGATGAGTGTACTGTGATTTTTATAGAGAGGAACCTTTTGAAGGCTTCTCAGAAGGGAAATTCAGTGATTTAGAGGATTTTTCAAGCTTTCTTTAGCATCCAGGTAGGCTAGGTTTTCCCACTTCTTAGGTAGAGCTAGTTCATAGTATGTTTATGACATTATGTTAGATTTGGGATGGGCTTTAAGTGTTGGTGATGAACTTGGAAATATTTAGTTAGTTGGACCATTTAAGCTATTCGAAAATCATAATTTTGGCATAAGCAACTTATTTTTTCATGCTTAGGTAAAATTTCTATCTTAAGTTTGATTATGGATTAGTTGACATATAAAAGTGGATTTAGATATCTTAGCCTAGTTCAGGGTAGCATTTGCTTGAAATGTACTTCAAGGATTAGAAGTGGCCCCTAGACCCACCTTAGGCCAAGATTTATGTTAGTTCTTGTAGACCCTTATAAACTTGTTATATGCCTTGAAAGTGCTTATTAAGGTAGTATTGAGAAACTTTGAAATTTGATAGTTATGATGGGTTGGCATTAAGAATTGATGGTTATTGATTATGCTAGAGATCATGCTTATTAATTTTGCTATAGTGGTTATGCTATTGATTATGCTAGTGATTATGCTATTTGTTATGATGATAATTATATACTTACCACTTTGAGTTTGGATATTGATGTCAGTTCAAGTTTGGAAGATTATTATAAAATTACTCACATATATAATTAAATACCCAGTTTGAGTCAAGAGAATGATTATGTTATTGATTACACACTTACCAGTTTGAGTTTGGGAAGTTTACTATGATATTAGTCATTATACTAATGATATGACATTAAGGACTTAGGGTGTAATAATTGAGAATAAAGATATTGGCTAAGTCTAAAAGTTGGAAAATGGTTATAATGAGGCATGTCATGGATGGATTCTGGTTGTATAATGGAAGTTGGTAAATGACACTGGTTTGGTTTATGCTTTAATTGATTGTATCCTCTAGGATTATATTGGCCTGCATTGGGTTATTTACTTTTTAGCACTTATAGGCTTATGGAGTCCAATCTTGTAGTTATAACTTTTTGTTCTTTATGTTATTATTTTAGTTTATTTATTTAATTGTGTATAGCGATGTTGGAGTTGTTCTAGTTTGCCTTTTTACCTTGACTTAGTTATGTTATCTTGCATTCTATAATATTAATATCATGATTTAACTTAATCGACCGATGATGCCTATTGAGTACTTTTGTACCTTTTTGGTGCAAATTTGAGTACTATTTGTTGCCGTTGATTCAAGGATCATGTTGCATTGTATTCTAGAAATAGGATAAGCTCTTAGAGTCGGAGTCGCCCTATTTCTTTCTTTCTATCTATGTTTAGTCTTAGTTTTGACACAGAAATGTATTGACTATTTTAGAACTTGAGTTATTTTAATAGTATCTCTTGTACTGAATCTACCAGGTCATGGGATGGTTTCTATGTTATGGCTACTTTTTAGACTATTTCTATTACCTTGCTTATTTTTGAATTATATTGTCTGATTTCACCCTTTTGGGGCATAACTCATTGTGTTTAGCTTTGGGTTATGGTTTGGCTTACCTATTGATAATACAAAGTAGGGGCCATCATGAATTATAAATCAAGTCATGAAAAAATAGTATCTGAGCCAGCTTCACCAATATTATTGGTACAAGAGCAAATATCTAGAAGAGTCCTATGAATTAGAACAATGCTGTCTATTTCTTATCTTCAAGAGACTATAGGACATTATTAGGAGTTTTTCACTTCTTTCACTCATTTTGTGCTAAGTGTTTTAGTTGGTTTTTGAGAAATTTCCTTGGTTTTTCTCTTTCACAGATGGCTAGGACAATTCTACCAATGCATATGACAAGGGTCCTGAGACTAAGCCTAGGGATCCTATCATTGTTTGTGGATGGCCTAGAGGTTATGGAACGACTCAAGATGGGTCCCCAGCTAGGGTTTGAGATAGGGGCCATCATCAGACCCTATTCTCGCTCCTAAGACAAAGGTTCTTCTTCCCCATACAATGGTGGGCCATGCACCAACCCAGGCTCCACCAAGGTTTAAATCTTTATTAGTGCTTAGGGATGATTTGGTTTAGCTTTTGGGGTTGATTGATGGTACATCATCTGATGATGCACTATCTATAAATCAGAGTTGTATCGAGGTAGGGGTATAACCTGTAGCCACAACCCCCAAAGTTGAGGTCCTTTCTACGCTAGTAGTTGCTCAGTCAGTGGTTATCTAGCTTGCAATGTATTTTAAGGATTGGAAAATATTTGGTAGATTCTTGAGATTGGCTTAACTTATGCTTTTAGGTGCATTGGGTAAGGATATATATGAGTTTTTGATTACTTGTGAGGAAAAGCTCTGTAATTTATGCCTAGTTGAGACTCATAGTTTGTACTATACTTTTTAGTTGGACTTGGCAACTCGACATTATGGAGAGGTCATCTTAATTCCAGGCTAACTGTATCTTCTCTTTTCACATAGGTTTATTTTCCAAGATTGTCTTAGAGAGGTACATGCCTCGCAACCTTAGGGATTATTTGAGGGATCAGATCTTTAGATTGTAGTGAGGATCTATAAAGATTGTGTAGTATGAGGCTTATTTTCATGAGTTGGCTAGGCATCCTACTTCTATTTTATCTACTGATTATAGGAGGGTTTTTTGCGTTATTTATGGATTAAGACTTCCTCTTTGTATGTCTACTCAAATTTTGGTTATTCCAGGTTGTTGTTTTGCTAAGGTTCCTAATCATGCTCAATTGATGAAGAAGATACCTTGTGAGGCCCAAAGAGAAAGTGATAAGAGACCTTAGTATTAAGTTAGTTACAGTGGGAGTGATTGTCCCTCTCAATTCAGAGGCAATGATTTTTAGGGTAGGTACCCTCTATATCAGTCATATAAGCCTCAGAGTCAACTTAGTAGACTCATTCAGGTATTGCATAAGATTACTAGCGGATGTTAGTCTTGTGTTAGTGATCTCCCTAGTTAGGGTAGTGGTAATTATTTAAGGGGTTCATCTTTTGGTTATTCTTGTCATGGTGGTCACTCTAGGTCAGCTGAATCATCTGGTTCTAGTTCAGCTTATAGGATATGTCATAGTTGTAGGGGTCATGGCTATTATTCACGAGAGTGCCCTAGTCGTAACTAAAGGTGGTATGCAAAATCATAGGGTGGTATCTAGGGTGCTCGAGGTTGTTCTCAGGTGGGTAGGATAGGAAATCAATCATGAGCCAACTAGGTGGCAGTCTTAATCAGTTTTATACAATACCTGTTAGGCTCAAGGCTGAGTCTTCGAATGCTGTTGTCACAGGTATGATTTTAGTGTGTTGTTAGTCGGCCCTTGCTTTATTTTATCTAGGATCCACTTATTATTATGTGTTTGCTTACTATGCTCTACAGTTAAAGTTATCTTGGGATTTATTATTTGTGCCATAGTGTGTATCTACTCTCATGGGTGATTCTTTAGTAGTAGATCAGATTTTCAGATCATATGTTATGACTGTTAGAGATATTGATAATCATGATTATCTTTTTATTTTAGACATGGTAGATTTTGATATAATTCTGGGCATAGACAGGTTATCCTACTATCATGCATTCATGGATTATTTTGCCAAGACTGTTACCTTAGCCATGCCCTGCTAAGAGTTTCTTAATGTTTCTCCTACTGATCTACCTAGTATACCTCCTACTAGTGAGATTAAGTTTTTTAGTAATCTTGATCCTGGTACCCAACCTATTTCTATGGAACTTTACCATTTGGCTTATACAGAGCTTAAGGAGCTGAATACTCAACTTCAGGATTTTCTTATTAAGGGTTTTATTAGATCGAGTGTGTCTCCTTGTGGAGCTCCTATGATGTTTGTGAAAAAGAATGATAGCTCCATGTGGATGTGTCTTGATTATAGATAACTTAATAAAGTGATGGTGAAGAACCATTATCCCATACCTTGCATTGATGATTTGTTTGACCAGCTTTAGGGTGCAGTGATGTTTTCCAAGATTGATTAGAGGTTTGGTTACCATTAGTAGAGGATTTGGGCTAAGGATATCCCAAAGACAACCTTTAGGACATGTTATGGTCATTATTAGTTCTTAGTGATGTCTTTTGGGTTGACTAATGCCTATCCACATTTATGGATTTGATGAACTGAATGTTCAGAGCTTATGTGGATTCCCTTGCGATTGTGTTCATCAATGACGTCCTTATCTATTCAAAGAGTAAGGAGGAGCATACACAATATTTGAAGATTGTGCTCTATACTTTGAGAGATCAAGTGCTTTCTGCCAAGTTCTCTAAGTGTGAGTTTTGGCTTGAGTTAGTGACATTTTTTGGGAATATGGTGTCCAAGGATTGTATTATGTTAGACCAACAAAGATTGAGGCTATTCGTGATTGGGACAAGCCTACATCTTTTACCGAGGTTGCTTTATTGGCTTGGTTGGTTATTATAGTCGTTTCTTTAAGAATTTTACTTCTATTTTAGTGCCTAAGACTAGATTGACTAAAAAAGAGGTTCCTTTTTAATGGTCTAAAGAGTGTGAGTTGAGTTTTTTAAAGCTCAAGGATTTTCTTACACCGAATCTTATTTTGTCTCTTCCTATTGAGAGTGAGGGATTCACCATGAGTTGTGATACTTTTAGTGTTGGTTTGGGTTTTATATTGATACTGCAGGGCCATATTATTGCTTATGCTTTAAGGTAGCGTAAGGTGCATAAGCGTAACTACTCCACGCATGATTTGGAGTTGGAAGCGATAATTTTTGCAATTAAGATTTAAAGGCATTATCTTTATGGTTTGCATTGTGAGATTTTCATAGATTATCACAGTCTTCAACATTTTATGACCTAAGATAGAGCTTAATTCTAGGATGTTTAGATGGATGATGTTGCTTAAGGACCATGATATCTCCATCTTGTATCATTCGGACAAGGCGAATGTGGTAGCAGACGCCTTGAGTCGAAAGGCAGTGAGTATGGGTGGCTTGGCTTGCATTTTAATTTCTTAGAAGCTGTTGGCACGGGATATTCAGTCTTAGCCAACTCGATAGTGTGACTTCATATTTTAGACACTAGGAGGATCCTAGCTTATGTTGAGGTAAGGTCTTTGCTATTTGAGTAGATTCAGAGTCCCAGTTTGAGGATAAGAGACTTTGTATTATTCATGATAAGGTATTGAGTTGTGACTCCAAGAGGGCTACCATAGAATTTGAGGGTGTCTTAAGATTTGATACTCATTTTTATTTCGAGGACTGATGATTTGATTCAATTGATTTTGCAGGAGGGTCATAATTCTAGGTTCTACTCATTCGGGTACAACTATAATGTATAAAGATTTGAGACAACATTGTTGGTGGAATGGAATGAAGAGAGATATGGTTGATTTTTAGCTTGTTTCCTAAGTTTCCAATAGGTAAAGGCCAAGCATCGACGACCTGGTGGATTAATTCAGAGATTGCCCATTCTTGAGTGGAAATGGAAGCGGTTCACCATGGACTTTATTAGTAGGTTGCCTTGCACTTCCCGTGGTTTTGATGGTATTTGTGTCATTATGGACCATTTGACCAAGTTGGCATATTTCATCCTTATTCAGATGTCCTTCAGTGTCGAGAGATTAGCCCCCCTCTATATGCATGAGATAGTCTATTTGCATAGTGTGCCTATATCTATCATTTTAGATTAGGGTTTCAAATTCACTTCTAGATTTTGGAGAGGTTTCTAGGAGGAGTTGGGTACTCAGGTGGATCTTCGTACAACCTTTCATCCTCAAATCGATAGCCAGTTGGAGCGGATGGTCCATATCATCGAGGATATGCCCTAAGCCTGTGTTATGAATTTCAAAGGTCAGTGGGAGCAACACTTAGCCTTGGAAGAGTTCATATAAAACCAAAGTTATTATTCGAGTATTGAGATGGTGCCTTTTGAGGCCTTATATAGCAGGCATACCATTTCCTAATTGGATGGTTTGAGACTTTAGAGGTTAGACCCTATGGTACTTACTTGCTTCAGGAGTCGTTGGATAGAGTTAGGGTGATTTAGGCATGTAGAGAGCAGCTCAGAGTAGGCAGAAGGCTTTCACAGACCATAGGTTTCATGCCTTGAGATTTGGAGTTGGTGATTAGTATTCCTCCATGTTTCTCCCATGAAGGGTGTGATAAAGTTGGAAGGAAAGGCAAGCTCAACCCTAGAAATATTGAACCTTTAGAGATTCTTTGCTGAGTTAGTGAGGTGGATTATGAGTTACCCTTACCTCAAGATTTTGCTATTGTCCATTCAGTTTGTCATGTTTCCATGTTTCGACGATATATTCCCGATACTTCTCACATGCTTAGATGAGATTCAGTTTAGTTGGATGAGCGGTTGACCTTCATGGAGGAGCCTGTGCTTATTTTCGCTTGTGATATCAGGCAGTTGCATACTAGGGAGATTCCTATAGTTAAGGTTTAGCAGAGTCACCGCTTAAGTATCCTCACCTGTTCGAAACTTCAGGTGTATCATAATCCTTTACTTTCGTGGACAAAAGTTCCTTAGTAATGGATATTATAATTACCCTTTAGGTTATTTTCCATATTTCCACTTAATTTCATTGTTAGAGCTTTCCTATAGCTGCCCCAAGTTATTTATGACATACTAGGACTAACAGTTTGGTTACCGGGTAGTTTGTTTACTTTTTTTAGAGACAATTCCTTGTTTTGAAGTCTTCACTGGTTCAAATTGTCTACCTGGCAAAACTATCAGTGAACGACATTGTATGCCACTCCGAAATGTCAATTTTTGGCTAGGTGGACTCTTGGTTTGGATCCCAAGGCACTCGGGATCATTTCGACCTATTGGTTAGAAAGTTAAGAAAATGGAATATGGGTGTGAGACCCACTTTTTGTTGAAATAACATTGGATGGAAATTTCGACTGTGCCATTGATTTTCGAACATCAAATTTGGTAGGGTAGCATAGTCTATTTGTGCATACAAGATTTCAAATAAATTCCGAAGGGTTGGTGGAAACTTGGGAATTTTGAGGTCTCAGCTGTGCTGCTGCACTCGCTAATAGCGAGCCAAGGGTCGCGACCGCGATACCCTTAGTAGGGCATAGATGCCACAATGGAAGTGTATTATGTCCTAATAGTGACTCAACTACTGATACGGGAAAACTAAGAGAACACAAAACAACTCCAAAACAGTCCACCAATCTTAACTATTTGAGGAACCTTTTGGAGACCACTCTCGGATTCGCTATCAACAACACAATAACAAGATAAAGAGGTGTGTTTTCAGCACCAAAACAGCCATAATATAAGATGAACAAGGTGAACACAATGGTTACAAAATTCGAATTCAACAAGTCACAAAAACCGTCCACTATGAATCTACAAAGTGCAATAAGATAAAGATAGGTAAATAGACCAAATGAGGGAATAATATTAGCAACCCAAGACTTGTTACACTCTTGGACCTTTAATACTACACACAACACAAACCTCTCTCTTACGTTGGTACAAGAGTGACCTCGATCTCCCAATGCATCCAACGTTTCCAAGCTTGAATCCAACACGAGTGATTCCACACTCACGTTGATTTCCCTAGTTACAAGTTTCAGATTTGTGGTCTTCTCTCCTTAGAGAGAAGATGTTTCTAAGTGTTATACAATATCCATATTCAGCAAAATCTAATGAATGAAATCCTAGGAGGTTGTATTTATAGTGTATTACAAGAATAGTGTGAAATGTCCAAACCCTAGGAGTGTATTGTATGGATTGATTTTGGAGCCTATTTAGGCCTTCCTTTACACTTCATGTGTACACTCCAAGTCTCGGGTCAATTCACTCTCGCACTTAACCCCCTTCATGGTCATACCTGTATCACCTACCAGCCATCATATGTTGAGATTACTACTGTCAGTGCATGATAGCAATTCCCAAGTACTTGGGAAGGGTACAAATACCCCATTTTAGCCCCCTTTTCCCGTTCTTCATCCATTCTTAAGAGACAAAAACCAAAAATATTGGGGAAAGCTTAGGTATAACAATTATGGGTGATTTGGGAGCTTCGATAACAATTGTTTACGCGGATTTCATTCAAATTTATTGTAAGAATTCATCTTTTCCATGGTTGATTTCCCTTTTTTCTTATCTAAAATCCTAAAAACTTGGTGACATTATTTTAGCACCAATGTATCTTAGATTTAACCCATTTTGAGTGCAATTACTTCTTGAGCATAAGGGAATGTTGGGTTGGCTTCAAAAATGCAGTTTTCATAAATGGGACCCACATAGGATCTTGAGTAATTTTGGAACCAAAGCACAATGGTGGAATATAGATGTCATTGTTCTCGTTGTGATGAGTAGAATGTGTTTTTGATAGTGAGTCACTTTTTGGAGGCTTCTTAGAATAGAAAATCAGTGATTTAGCGTATTCTTCGAGCTTGCTTCGACGTCCAGGTAGGATAGGTTTTCCCTCTTCTTAGATTGAGATAGTTCATAGTATGTTTATGATATTATATTAGATTTGGAATGGATTTCGGGTGTTGGTGATGAACATCAAAATGTTTAAGTTAGATGGACCATTTAAGCTATTCGAAACCATAATTTAGGCATACGGGACTTAGTTACTCATGCTTTTGTAAAATTTCTATCTTAAGGTTTATTGTGGCTTAGTTGACATATAAAAGTGGATTTAGATACCTTAGCCTAGTTTAAGGTAGCATTTTATTGAAATGTACCTTGAGGATTAAAAGTAGGCCCTTGACCCACCTTAGGCTAAGATTTTTGTTAGTTCTTTTAGACCCTTATACACTTGTTATATGCCTTGAAAATGCTTATTAAGGAAGTATTGATAAACTTTGTAATTTGATGGTTATGATGAGTTGGAATTGAGAGTTAATGCTTATTGATTATGCTAGAGATCATGCTATTGCTTATGCTATTGATTATGATGTTGATTTTGCTATTGATTATGGTATTGATTATGCTATTGGTTATGATGATAATGATATACTTGCCAGTTTGAGTCCGAATATTGATGACATATACCCAACTTAAGTTTGAAAGATGATTATGACATTGCTTACATATATGTGTATATACCCGATTTGAGTTTGGAGGATGATTATGTTATTGATTATACACTTACTAGTTTGAGTCCTGGAAATTTACTATGATATTGGTCATGATACTAATGATATGACATTAAGGACTTGGGGGTGTAATAATTGAGAATAGGGATACTGTCTAAGTCAAAAAGTGGGAAATAGTTATAATGAGGCATGTCATGGATGGATTCTAGTTGTATAATGGAAGTTGGTAAATGACAGTGGTTTGGTTTATGCTTTACTTGATTGTACCCTCCAGGATTATAGGGGCCTACATTGGGTTATTTACTTTTTTGTACTTATAGGCTTACATAGGCCAATCTTGTAGTTATAATTGCCTGTTCTTTATATTATTGTTCCAATTTATTTATTTAATTGTGTACAACGATGTTGGATTTGTTTAGGTTTACCTCTTTACCTTGACTTAATTACATTATCTTTAATTTTATCATGATTTAGCTCAATTGGTCATTGATGGCTACTGGGTACCCATGGTTTTTGGTACTCATACTACACTTCTGTACCTTTTTATGCTGATCTGAGTACTAGTTTCTGCCATTGATTTGAGGATATTACTGTATTGGATTTCAGAGATGGGGTGAGCTCTTAGAGTCGAAGTCGCCATATTTTCTTCTATCATTTTATGTCTAGGCTTTAGTTCAGATATGGGATTTTATTAACTATTTTAGAACTTAGGTTGTATTTATAGTAGCTCTTATACTGACACAACCAGGTCATGGGATGATTTTCTATGTTATGGCTACTTCTTAGACTATTTCCATTGCCTGCTTATTTTTGAATTGTATTGTCTATTTCATACTTTTAGGGCATTTTCCACCAAGTTAACCCATTGCATTTAGCTTTAGGTTACGGTTTAGCTTACCTACTGGTGGGATAAAGTAGGTGACATCATGACTCATATTTTGGGTCGTGACACATTTTCTCCAACTTCAATAATATGACCCATTAGCCACCTAGGGTGGATGCTCTTATCATCATTGTTCAATTTCTTCACCAAAGCTTGGGGTCTCCTCGACAGGTACAAATGCTTCTTCGAATAAGGCAATAGATATGGCCAGAATGATGATTCAACTTCAATGACATTGACTCGAGTAGTCTCCAGTCATGGCTATTTTTTTACATGCTTTTCCTTCCCTGAAAGAATCATGTTTTTAAGCATCACCACATGATTGTCATAAAACTCCCGCACCATCTTTGGCTCATAACTCTATTAAGGTCTAGTCATCCACCTCAGATCACATCATCGATTCCTTGCACCAACTCTAAAACCTTCTAGAATGACTTAGCCAGTAGGCTCCTCCTGGAGACTTCTCTCTTTGTCGCCCGATCAATCAAAGAAACACCATCAATATAGTAGTCTTGTGAGTTTTGGACTATCCACCTTCTCAGATCAACTCCCCTTGAAGCTGGTGCAATAATGTTGGAGGTTTCAGAGTTGTACTTGTCCTCCCCCTCCAAGGAACTTTAACTTTGTTCATCTTCACCCCCAACTTTGGTGCCTTGCCTTCCTCTTTAAGATCATGAAGGTTGATAGGGGTACCTCAACCAAGGTGTAAATGTTGTGTCCTTTGCCTTCTCCTTCTGTCTTGACTACTTCCTCATCATTTGAGGTAAGTACTTCTCATTAGATGAACTTATTTAAAATCTCACCTTGGTCCCACTTAACGAGTTAGACTTACTCTTCAAGATTGAAGGTGTGCCCTTCGGTGCCCGCTTCTTGTAGATACTCTCAGCGAAATTCTACCAATCTTTTGGTACCATTGCACCTGTATTGGTAAGAGCTAGAATAAATTGTGGAAAATGCTGAACAAGTGCAAAAAGTAGCTGAAAAAACCCTTCTTTAGATCATACAATGAAGGTATAATCGTAATTTCTTGTCATAGAAAGGGTTCATGAGACCTGGAAACTATGTCACATTACACGACCACATACCATGACTATGTTGATCTCACGATCACGGGATGTATTCGTCTAAAGAATTCCTAAAAATTAACACATGACCTCCCCCAACGATCCAACCTATAATCGTAGGTTGAAACTATAATTATAGGTTATGTCGTGGAATTCTAGGATATTAAGCACTTTATGTATACACTTATTAAACCTAACTTGACCCTATTCTAACCCACATTGACTACTATACAACTAATGTTGGCTACTCAAGACTTCCCCATGACAAAAATCAACTTGAACAACTTATTTTTATGTAAAAGATGATTAAAGTGAATACTATGGTGAGATACTTATGAGTTGTTGATGAGAATAGTGAGAACACAAAAGATTTGGTTTTAAATCAAATGTAGTGTGTGTGTTTTATCTTTAGGATTAAGTAGGGTTTGGATTTTATTTTCAAAATTTGATGAGAAGTCAAAAAGAGGAAATAGGTGAGGTTTTGGATTTTTCCATACATTTAAACCCTAAGCGTGTTGGGTCGGATCATGAGTCATTAAATAGATTGGCTCACTCATACAACTTAATAGTATGATCATGGTTAGATACCACGATAGTGTTTTTATTTTGTAGAAAATAGATTAATAAAAAACTTACCTCGGAACCTATGAAGCTTAAAGACGATCGTGATATCAAACCACAATCATTTCTCAAAGTTATAGGTTCCTACATATTGATAGGTTGTAGGAGAGTGATCAAACAATAGGTACCAAAATCATGATATCTAGGTACAATCAACATAGTCAATCGTGGGATGATTCCTTGATATCTATCCCTCAGAGCTTTGCTTAAAGATGATTAGATGTCTAACCTTAAGATCGTGGGTTTTTCCCATGGTCATTTAATTCTTGCATAGGTTCATACTGTAAGCTAATTCAACAATTGCTTGTTCCTGTTTGACCCCTCCATTATGAACAAACATTACCCTATAAAGTATAAAGTACAAAACATAGGTTGCCTCTCATGAAATACTTTATTTAACATCACAGTATGATGTGGTCGAGTTGGTTACTCAAACTTAACCAACAAACACATGGGTTGCTTCCCATGAAGTGCCTAATTTGACGCTGTATCACAACACAACTCCCTTAACTACTCAAACTTTGTCAAGGTTCAATCTTTCACATGATATCATTTCCTCAATGGTACCTTCATAGTTCTTTACATGCTAGCCATTTACCATGAATCACTCAAATACATGTCCTTGAAGCTCAATGGCACTAGGCAGAAATACTCTCACCACAGTGAGTGGTCTAGAATATTTGGATTTTAGCTTTTCAAGAGACAAGCAAAGCCTAGAAGTATAAAGCAAAACCAAATCACCCGGTTGGAATTCTTATCGCTCAATCTTTTGATCATGGGACACCTTCATGTTTTCCTTGTATAAGGTTGGACTTTCATCGGCATGGAGATGAAGCTTATCTATTTCATTCATATGCTCTAATCTCAATTTTTCTGCATCATTCCATTTAAGATTTAGACTCTTCACTACCCACAATGCCTTGTGTTCATGTTTGATAGGAAAATGGCATGATTTTACATACACAAGCTTATATGGAGTTGCACCTATAGGATTTTAGTACACTTTACGGTAGGCCCTTACATTATCTAAGGTTCTAGACCAATTATTCAAATTGGCATTCACAGTTTTTACCAAAATAGACTTTATATTCTGATTGAAGACGTCATCTTTCCCACTCATCTGTCGGTTATTAGGTAATTCTATATAATCTTTTACACCATATTTATCAAGTAGAGTTTTTAAGAGATGGTTATAGATGTGTGAACCACCATCTAATAATAGCTCAAGGTATACTAGATCTATATAAAATATTCTTCTTTAAAAATGCTGTGATGCAATTACCTTCATTGTTTGGAAGCGCAAATACTTCCACAAACTTGGAAACATAGTCCAACCACAAGGATGTACTTCATTCCATGTGAGTTCAAAAATGGTCCCATGAAGTCTATACTACATACATCAAATAATTCAAGATCGAGGATAGTTGTCATTGGAAAATTAGGTCTGTGCGAGATGTTCCCTTGTCTTTGACATTAATCACATTCCCTAGAATAAACATGAGTATCTTTGTAAATCGTAGACCTATAGTAACCACATTGAATATCTTATGTGTGGTCCTTGCACCTCTATGGTGACCCTCAACTATCGAAGAGTGGCATGCTTCCAATATACTCATCATCTCCACCTCAGGGATACACCTCTGGATTACTCCATATGCATAGACCCAAAATAAGAATGGCTCATCCCAAAAAAACTTCCTTACCTCATGCATGAACTACTTTTGCTGCTAAAACGACATATATTCTTAAACCAAATAACTTGACAAATAATTTTCAATATCTGTAAACCTAGGGATTAAGTCTTGCAATACAACTAAGACCTATTCATCTGGAAATGAGAAGCAACCTGATTTTCAGTTCGCTTTGGATCCTTGACCTCAAAATCAAACTCCTCCAATAGAAGTTCCATCTAATTAACCTTGGATTTGCATCTTTATTTTCCATAAGATATTTGAGAGTTGCATGGTCAGTATTCACAAGGACTTTGGTTCCAATCAAGTAAGATAGAATCTCTCAAATATAAATAAAACAACAAGCAACTCTTGTTTGTCAAAGTATAATTTTTCTAATTAGGATTAAGTACTTTGATAGCATAGTATATGGGTGTAGTATCGTATCTCACCTTTGGCCTAGGATAGCTCCTAGTGCTATGGTACTAGCATCATAAATCACCTTAAATAACAAGGTCCAGTTCGGAGACATAATAATAGGGTCAGAAATAAACTTCTCCTTCAGATATTTGAATTCTTTTAGATACATCTTATCAAACAAAAACTTCATATCTATAATGAACCTTTAGTTCATTATCCGTATTCTTGCTTATTTTTGCTAATAGATCTCCTCCATAGCTACCCCAAGTCAATAGTAGCTTGCTGGAACTGATAGTTTGGTTACTTGGCGGTTCATTTATTTTTTAGAACCACTTTTCTAATTTTATCTCTTCATTGGTTCTAATTGACCACCGAGCAAACTATTTAGTAAAACACCCTTAAATACAAAATCCAACTTTGCCAATATTTCCAGAACATCAAAATCTATGTGGTTACATATCAAATTTGGTCGAAATGGACTACAGATGTATCTCGAGGCGTTGGCCAAAGCCAAGAACCAACTTTAAAGCTTCAGCTGTTGCCTGGCTTAGAGAGAGATACTACAATCATGGTGGGTGAGGTGCAAACACGTGAGTGGCGACTGTGGCCAAGCGGGGTGCTTGATCGCACTACCTGGGGCCTAGGTAGGGACTATATAAATTCTGTATCGCCTAAAATTTTGGCCATTTATGCCTCCCTCTTAAGGTCTAAAACCCTAATAGAGTGAAAAATCTCCAAAATGAGTCTTGTGGGTTGATTAGGAGCTTGAATAACTTGTGTAATCCATTGTTCCTACAAATCTAAGGTAAGATACCTTCTAGTTTGGTGTTAATTTCTTGATTTCTAGACCCAAAATCCTAAGTCTTTGAGGCTTAATTATAACCACAAATGTGATTGATTTACTAAAATTTCTTGAGGGTTCTAGCTCTCTAATGATAGTTGAGCAATGGGTTGACCTCATAAATTTTTTAAAGGTGGGACCCATTTGGGGGTTTAGTTTTATTTTAGACCCATGGCACAATGATTCTATAATGGGTGTTTCTAATCTAGTAATGATGCATAGATTATGTTATTGATAGCTTGGCTCATGGAAGAAGCTACAAGAAAAGGGAAGACAAAGCTCGTTGGTCATGAGCAATTTGGACTCAAGGTAGGTTAGGCTTACTTGTAATTAGATTGAGCTTAATTTTAGTATAATTATGATATCTTGTAAGATTGGGCAGGGTATTAGATGATAAATGGGTGAATTATGATACTTGGGATTAGTTGATCCTCGTAGGCAATTAAACTTGTAAAATGTGATGCTTGACTATAGCTTAGAACCTTGGTTAGTTCTACTTGTAGTCTCATAAATAGTGTAAGAATACTTTAGATGCTCTAGTAGAGGAGAATGATGCTGTTGACTAATCGTAAGAGTATGTTGACCTAGACATAACTAGTTACAAATTAGACTTATTATTTAGGGTGACTTAGAAAGGATACTTGAAGAATATTTTCCCTTATAGGCTTAGTAAGGATTGATAAGCCCTTATGGTGTGATTTAGATAAACTAGCATAATTTCGGGTATAAATTAGTCTTGTAGAAGTAAACTTTGGCCTTATTGGGATTTAGGAGTAGGACTTGACCCAATTAAGCTTTAACTATGTAATTCCTTAGTGACCTAGATACTTGATGAACATCTAACTTACGTTATTAAGGTTATAATAGTTAAATCCGATTATAAGTTATGCATGTGGTCGATGGTTACTTGATTGATTATCTTGATGTCATGATATGGACAGCCTTGGAAGGTCATGTAAATTGAACTAATGGTTATGCTATTTCTTGGCTAATTGATGAGTTCACCAAGTGAATCTCTACTTATGTTACCACTCTTGCTATGACCCAAGCCTAATGATTAAGCTAATGTTTATGTGAAGGATTTTCCTTTGGTAGTTAGTATTGTGAAAAGTCAAAGTAAAAGTGGTGTCTAGAGAGCATGGACTTGACTTATAATTCACTTGCTAATAAAGTTGTTAACTTGGAAAAGTGGTGGTTGCGTATATCTTTTAGATACTCATGCTCATTCATCTACTTAAATTATATAGTGATGATTAATAGTAAAGTATGGTGCTATGTTTTACCTTACATCACTTATACTCTATCATTGTGGGTTGTATATGCTTATTGATTTGTCTACTTTTGTATGCGTATATCGTATCCTTGAAAGATGTGTTAATGTAATGATGATGCCCGGTGAATCCAAAGAATATAATGATTTTATGATGATGCCCAGTGAATCCAGAGAATATAATGATTTTATGATGATGCCCACTAAATTTGGAGGATATAATGATATTATGATGATGCCTTATGAATTTGGAGGATATAATAATGTTATGATGATGCCTAGTGAATTCGAAGGATATAATGATGTTATGATGATGCTTGGTGAATCCGAAGGATATAATGATGTTATGATGATTCCCGATGAATTCAGAGGATATAATGATGTTACGATGATTCCTTGTGAATCTGAAGGATATAATGATGTTATGATCATACCTGGTGAATCCTTAAGAGGTAATGATGAAATGATAATGTTATGTATGGTAAGTGTATATATGAATACATGAATGTATGTAAGGGTATACCGTGGGTGGCTAAACCAATTTGCGTACTCGGTACATGATGTCTTCCTTGGGAAATTGTTATCAATTCTTTGTCATTAATTATTAGACAAGAGGTATGACCCTTGTCAACTATAGTTAGTAACTGGAAGTAGATTATGCCGAGTATTGGGTTAAGGCTAATTGATATGTCAAATCTTATGTAGAACCAAGGGCCCACCTAGTAAATCTACTTGATTTGGATAAAAAGTTACATTATGGAATTTCTCCTAGTAAAGTCGCTTATGTGATAACTAGTTGTCTTTAATAAATGACTATGACTTGTAGTATAGGAGCCTAGTGAACTAGTTGGTGGATCTTAGTTAGCTAAAATATGTAAACTAGTCCTTCAGATTTTTACATGCTCACTGATAATAGACCTAGTATTGTTGTAATACCCCAAACTTTTCCCTAAGCCTAATTTTATCTTTAGAAGGTTAAGGAATGACTTATTAAGTGAGTAACATTTAAACCAATAGATTTTCCCTAATTTTGACATTTTATCATGTGGGAAATTTAATTAGCTTTCCAAAGATATAGGATCCTCCCAAATTCGATAATCGGGCAAGAAGTTATGCCTAATTTAAGTTCTAGTCATAAAATACCGTCATTTTAGTGTTTGGCGCATTGCAGAGAGTGTCTATATAACAATTATCAAATTTCAGTGGAACTCCGTATTAGTGGCGCGTCGCGAAGGACCCCAATTTCCCAATAGTCAATTTCTAGTGGCCTAGCGTGATTGTGATGCATCGTGCTGAAGTTCTAGGTCCAAACTAGTGGGACAACGCGATGGATCTGCATCGCGGTGACTCTCAGATTCTCATTTGTCAATTTCCAGTGAGCCACTATGATAGTGGCGCATTGCGGTGGCCCATAAAGTTGTGTTTCCAGTTCAATTTTTCCAGCTTCGTACAGAAGTTAAAAAGGGCACTTAAACTTTTCCCAAGCCTCTTAAACCATATAAACGTTAGAATTAAGGTCACAACAAGCATCATATGAGATTTTTCTCAAGATTTCCCTTAACCAAAAACCCTAAGCATCCAAATCCTCTTCCAAGAATCTCAAGGGCTCACCAAAGATTTTCTAAATTGAGTCATAATTTAAGACTCCTAAGTCAAAAGCTTCAATAACCTTCATTCAAGAGTTCCAATAATATCTCAAAAGCAAGTTGTTCATCAAAGTTTATTAATCTAAGGTACGTCGGATTTGAACAAGGGCAATTCTTTTGCCCTTATGCCCAAAAGTTATGTTTTTATGTATTACCTAAGATTTTAAATATTGAATTTTATACCCATAGTATCTAGTTGAGAAATTTTGAGCATGATGTGATTGATTTATGAAATTTGATGGTTTATTTGAGTTAAAGAATGTTCTTTTATGATTTTGAATATCATGAGCATGATTTGAGCCATTGATTACAGTTTCCATTGAATTAAGAATGATATTGTGATTTGAAACTATCATTATGGTATTATGGTAGAATTTTGAGAAAAACTTACAAAGCACGATTATTTTCCATGAATTTATATGAGTTGATACATTGATATTAAATATTATAAACAGTATTTGATCATTTGATCCTTACATGAGTTTTGAAATCCATATCCCAAAGTTATTCTCATAATGTTAAATGCATAACTGGTTTCTAGTAAACCCTTATATGAGTTTTAAAGTGGATTTCCATGAGATGAGCGTAGCTAATGAAAGGGAATAGTATTTAACATCGAGTTGGGTAAGTTACTATGGTTTCATACCCTAAAGCTATGTGCCATCGTAGGATTGAGATTTATTGGCCTGAGGCCGAGATAGTGATCACTGAGTTGAGGTTATACTCCCTGGAAAGACTATGACGCCTCTCCCCAACATGAGGTTTCTTCCTTAAGAGTACAAGATGTTGGAATCCTTATAGCTCTCATGGTATATGTTAGTTGAGAGAACCTCCCTGCTAGTGAAAGTAAGTAATTTGTTCCTAAAGTATTTTCCCTCAAGATGAGTTATTTTATCTATTAATCAAGTCAAGATTTTAAAAGTATGTTTCCCTAAGGGTTTAGAAACTAAGTGTAAAGGGTCGCAATTTAATGAAATATATATTTTGAGAAGGGAATAGAACTACAGATTTTAGCAATAAGTATATTGACTCACAAGAGTTATACTATATATCCCATTATTAATCATGGATGAGATTTACAGTTTTATTTAGTCAAGCTATGTGAGTCAGTTGAATCAACATGCATGATTTCTATATAGATTTATGATATTGTTGTTTTATTCATTGCATACACCCCCATATACTCAGTAAATCCTCAAAGTGCTGATCCACATATAAGTCTGTGTGCTATATTGTCTCATAATGTAGTTCAAGTGCTCAGTCTTAGCAGAGACAGTGATCTTTTAACATCTCATCTACATCTTTATCTTTGGTGGGTTCTAATGGTTCGAGGATATATATCTGCAGCTTTTCCATTTTCATAGTGTTTTTAGCATTACTTTTAGATCAGTTTGATTTAGTTGGGGGTCTTTCCCAATGGCTCTCTAATTTGAGTAGTAGAGGCTTTATCAGACTAGACTATCAGTGATAGTTGAGACTTTTCAGTATGTTGCTATTCAGACATTATTCTTTTGTTATTTTAGTTGAGATATGGTATGACAGTATGCTTGTTTTGCTATAATTTTCCTAAAGTAAGTGTTGGGAGTATTAGCAGGCTCAAAGGGTTAGCTTAGGGTTACTTGTAGCCTTAACCACCATATGATGTCTCAGGATGAAATTTTGGGGTCTTACAAACTTGGTATCAGAGCCTAAGGTTTAAGGAGTCCTAGGGAGTCTAACAAGCCATGTTACGTTGAGTCTTGACCATCGGTGTGTAGCGCACCACATCTATGAGCAAGAGTCTACCAGAAATTTTAGGAAAAAGTTATCCCTTTCTTTCAGAATATATCGTGCTTACAGTTGTCTCTCTAAGCTATTGACTCATGCTCTATTATTTCAGAAAATGCCTCCCCGAAGAGCGAATGGCCATAGAAAAAATCATGAGCAAGCCCAGCCTATTGATCCCTTGAATAAGATAGTATCTCCTGCTGAGTTTTTGGCCGCCTTTCAAGCGTTAGCCTAAGAAGTTATCGCTAATATTCAGGCCAATAACCAGGCTACAGTTCTATCTCAGGAAGGAGGTGATTTAGCCGCTGCTAGGATTCGTGATTTTATGAGGATGAATTCAGCAGAGTTCTATGGGTATAAGGCAGCTAAGGACCCACAGGTGTATCTTGAAGAGGTGGGGAACATCACACAAGTGATGCATATTTCTGAGGAAGAAAGCATTGATCTAGCATCTTATAGGTTAAAGGACATTACTTATGATTGGGTGGTTGCATAGAGGAAGAATAGAGGGGAAGATGCTACCCCTATAACTTGGCAGGTATTCAAGGATGCATTCCTGTATAAGTTCTTCCCGCTTGAGATGAGGGAAACAAAGATTGAGGAGTTTATGAACTTGAGACAGGTCTCCATAACTGTTACGGAGTATTGCCTCAAGTTCAACCAGTTAGCTAAGTATGCTCCTGACTTGATAGCTAACCCCAGATCTAGTATGAGTAAGTTTGTGACCAGTGTGTATAGGTTGGTGGTGACAGAGTGTAGGACTACTATACTTAATTGGGATATGGATCTTTCTAAGATTAAATGTATGCTCAGCAGATTGAGGAAGAAAAGATTAAAGAGAGAGATAAAGTAAGAGGAAATAGTAGAGCTAGATCGAAGCAGTTTTAGTATAGTCAAACTAGATCCCATGGAGGGAACTGACCACAGTTTCCGTCTATGCCAACACCTTCATCAGCTAGTGCTCCCGCACCCAGAACCAGGAAGGAGCAAGGGAATAAGTCTTCTATGTCGAGATCCCAGAATAGTGTGAACAATAAACCTCATTATCCTCCCTGTACTAAGTATGGTAAGGACCATCCCGATGAGTGCTTAGCAGATCAGAGGGGTTGTTTTGGTTGTGGAAAAATGGGCCATAACTTAGAGAGTGCCCACATACTAGACAGGGGAATAAAGATGCCCGACTTCAGACTTAGGCTACTAGTGCCCCAGCTCCTTTAGTTTATCCAGCCCCTCCTTAGGTGCTTTATCTAGTACCAGTGACGGATAATGCCAGAACTGATTCTATGCTTTACCATCCCATCAGGAGCAGGATGATTCTCCCGATGCCGTTACTGGTATACTCTGTCTTTCACTTTGATGTATGTGTTGTTGGACCCTGGGTCAAGTTTCTCTTATATAACCCTATTAGTTGCTGTGAACTTTGAAATAAGTCTAGAAAAGATCCCTGAGCCCATTCTAGTTTCTAGCCCAGTAGGAGAGTCGGTTGTTGCTAAGCGAGCGTATAAGAGGTGTCCTATTACTGTTCTTCATAAAGTCATATTTGCTAATTTGACAGAGTTAAATATGGTCAATTTTGATCTTATTCTGGGTATGGATTGGCATCATTACTACTATACATCCATAGATTATCGCACCTGGGTAGTGGAATTTCAATTTCCAAATGAGCCAGTTATTGAGTGATCTGGAAATTCTATATCTCCCAAGAGTCATTTCATATCCTATCTTAAAGCCAGAAATCTAATATCCAAAGGTTGCGCCTATCATCTAGTTCGAGTTAAAGACACTAAGTTAAAGACTCCAACTATTTAGTCAGTCAACATTGTTAATGAGTTTCCTGATGTTTTTTGGAAGATCTCCCAGGGGTACCTCCCGATAGAGAAATAGAATTTGGGATTGACCTTCATCCTAACACTCAGCCTATTTTTATTCCTCCTTATTCTATGGCACCTGCAGAGCATAAGGAGTTTAAAGAACAACTCAAAAATCATCTAGATAAAGGTTTCATAAGGCCTTGGGGCATACCTGTCCTATTTGTATGAAAGAAAGATGGTTCTCTATGTATGTGCACTGACTATCATCAGCTTAATAAGGTCACAGTCAAGAATAAGTACCCTCTTCCGAGAATAGATGGACTGTTTGATCAATTAAGAGGTGCAAGTTATTTTTCCAAGATAAACCTTAGATCCGGCTATCATTAACTTAAATTAAGGAGTATGATATCCCAAAAATAGCCTTTTGATACGCCCAACTTACAACTCTCTTATGAGAATGTAAGCAGTCGCTGTCAAACATAGAACCCAACTCGGTTGGGTGTCGAATCCCATAGGGAATACTGTGCTCACTAAGTGTCATAATTATTATTAGACTATTGATTAGAGTTTCTTAACCAAAATGGGAGTTTGGTTTCTCTTTAATTTGTAAAATGATAAATTGTAACAAGATTCATTCAACTAATGATTTTCTCCATATTTTGTAACTTTATGAGATTAATCAAACCAGGGTTATGATTACCAAAATGTCAGCATCATTTGGGTTGTGAATTATTTATGATTTCCACTTAATAAATTCAATTGCAAGAAAGGTTAAATCCTATTCTATATCCATTAGTTTCTCAACCTAAATGGATAGATTATCCTATAATTCTCTCAAACTCATAGGATGCCTTATTCTTTCAACCTATTTCTCTTGTAAGCTAATCCTATTAGGGCATTAGCTATTACTCTAAAGGTTAAGGAAATTAGAATTCATGTAAACACCTTCTTTTCCCCACAAACACTTTGCTCTCAGACAAGTGGTGTTCAAGGTCTTACTCTTCAAGTTTTCCATGAAATTGAAAAAAGGTTTATGCAATGTTATTCAATTATGGAACTCAAATTGATTCCCAACCCATAGGTGCATTTCACATTAAGGATCCCATAACCCTAGTTATGATATTTAGCCACAACACTCCATAGAAGATAAAGAATTCATTCTTGTATTACAAAGAATCCCAAGAATCAGTTCTTGAACCTTCAATGATCAGTTATTTGATACTAAAATTCCCCGAAGTACTTGGATACCAACAAGTTCAATAGATGAGAAGAAAACTTGTAAAAGGTAAAAGATGCATTCTTAACCCTAAAAGTTGGTATTTATATATCCCAGCTAAAAAAGAATTTAAAATTTAAAAATGGAAAAACCGCATCCCATTTGATGGTCCATATAACGGATCGTCCAAGATCTGACGGTTCACCATCTTTCCCATCACTCGACTCATCTGAATAACAGTTTCTGGATAGCATCTGACGATACACCTGGTGGTCCATCGATGGACTGACGGTCTACCATCTTTACCGTTGTAGAGTCCTTTTGGAAGACAACTTCTGGATAAGAACTAACGATATACCTGGCGGTCTATTGATGGACTGACAGTTCACCATTTTTACCGTTATGAAGTCCTTTTAGAAGACAGCTTCTGGATAAGAGCTGACGATCAATATGGTGGTCCGTCCCATGTCTGATGGTCCGCCTTATTGTCCGTCACTCAACTCCTCTAGAGGCCTTGTTCTAGTTTAACTTGATGGTATATATGGCGGTCCTTCGTAAACCTAATGGTCCGTCGTAAACCTGACGATCCGTCATTTTGACTGTCAATTCCCTTTTTTTGCTACTTTTTCCAGTATTCTTCTGTGGTTATCTCCTTTCATTGAATCACTAAAAACCTTCATTAAATATCACTTTGGTTGCTTGAAAACATACAATTTTCCTAAGAAAATAATGCTAAATGTTCCGTAAAACATCAGAACATCACCTTCCGAACCCGTTATCGCCACTTTGAGTTTATAGTCATGTATTTTAGGCTAACCAATTTTCCAGTAGCCTTCATGGACCTCATACATCGAGTGTTCAAACAATATCTTAACATACTTGTCATAGTTTTCATACATGATATCCTTGTTTACTCCCGTATTGAGAATGACCATGCAGATCATCTTAGAATTATTTTGTAAACTCTTGAGATCATCAGTTGTTCTCCAAATTCAACAAGTGTGAGTTTTAGCTAAGGTCCATAGCTTTTTTGGATTATATTATTTCAGCAGAAGGCATTAGAGTCGATCCCCAAAAGATAGAAGTTGTAAGAAATTGGCCTAGTCTTATCTCTCCATCTGACATTAGGAGTTTCTTGAGTTTAGCTGGCTATTACCACCATTTTGTTAAAGGTTTCTATTCTATTGCATCTCCTATGATTCGATTGACCCAAAAAAAATTAAGTTCCTATGATCGCATTCCTGTGAGAAGAGTTTTCAGGAGTTCGAGACTCGCCTCACTTCAGCCCTAGAGTTAACTTTGCCTGATGGTACAGATGGTTTTATGGTGTATTGTGATGCCTCTAGAGTTGGATTAGGTTGTGTGTTAATGAAGAGAGGTAAGGTTATAGCCTATGCATCTAGATAGTTGAAGCTGCATGAAAAGAATTACCCAACCCATGACCTTGAATTAGCTGCCGTAGTTTTTGCCTTGAAAATCTGGAGACACTACCTATATGGTGTACATATTGATGTGTTTACTGATCATAAGAGTCGGCAGTATATTTTTACTTAGAGGGAATTAAATCTTAGACAGAGGAGATGGTTGGAGTTGCTAAAAGACTATGATATGAGTGTATTATATCACCCGGGCAAGGCCAATGTAGTGGCGGATGCCCTTAGTAGGATGTCTATGGATATTACTTATATAGAGAAAGATAAGAAAGAGTTAGCTCATGAGGTGTATCGTTTGGCTAGCTTGGGCATTAGGTTGCTTCGTTCTACTGAGGGGAATATTTTGGTTCAGAGCAGTTCTGAATCCTCTTTAGCTTTGGAAGTGAAGGAGAAGCAAGATAAAGATCCTACTTTGGTCAGACTGAAGGAGTCAGTTAAGGACCAAAAGGTAGAGGTTTTCTTTCAAAGGAGAGATGGTGTATTGATATTACTGGGTAGATTGTGTGTTCCTTATGTTGATGATCTGAGGTGGAGAATTATGGCTGAAGTGCATGGAACATGATATTTTATTCATCCCGATGCCACTAAGATGTACTGTGACTTACGGGAAATCTATTGGTGGAATGGCATGAATAAGAATATAGCAGAGTTTATGGTGAAATATTCAACGTACCAATAGGTTAAGATAGAGCACTAGAGACTTGGTGGTTTAATGCAAGAGTTTAGTATACCCACTTGGAAGTGGGAAGAGGTGAATATGGATTTTGTGACTGGTTTACTTCTTTTGCATTGTCATCATGATTCTATCTGAGTTATGGTAGATAGGATGACTAAGACAACACATTTCTTGCCTGTGCATACATCTTATACAGCTGAGAATTATGCTAGATTGTAATTCGAGAGTTAGTCAAATTGTATGAATTCTCCTTGTCCATCATCTCAGACAGTGGTACTGAGTTCACCTTCTAATTTTGGAAAGCTTTTCAGAGGGGTCTTGGTACCCAAGTGTCTCTTACTTCCGCTTTTCATCCGCAGATAGATGGTTAGGTTGAGAGAACTATCCAAACCTTAAATGACATGTTGAGGGCATGTGCTATTAATTTCAAGGGTAGTTGGTATGAGAATTTGCCATTGATTGTATTTGCCTATAACAATAGTTACAATACTAGCATCAAGATGGCACCATTTGAGGCTTTACATGAGAGGAGGTGTAGGTCACCTATAGGTTGGTTTGAAGTAGGTGAATCTTCTTTGGTTGGACCTTATGCAGTGTTTGGTGCTATGGAGAAAGTTAAGTTGATTAGAGAAAGGTTGTAGACAACTCAAAGTCATTAAAAGTCATATGTAGATGTGACAAGAAGATACCTTGAGTTTGAAGTTAATGATTTGGTGTATCTAAAAATTTTGCCCATGAAAAGGGTAAAAAGGTTTGGCAAGAAGGGGAAGCTTAGTCCCCAGTATGTGGGCCCCTATTGAAACCTAAGTTATGTCGGAAGAGTTGGTTATGAGCTTAAGTTGTCCGCAGAGTTGTTAGCTGTGCATCCTATTTTTCATGTCTCCACTCTTAAGAAGCAAATTGGTGATTCTGTTGTAGTGTATCCTTCAGAGAGCCTAGATATCCCCAATAGCCTTTCATTTGAAGAGATTCCAGTTGAGATTCTAGACCACCAGATCCGTAGACTAAGGAACAAAGAGGTTCCCTTGGTCAAAGTATTATGGTGAAACCAGTCAGTTGAGGATTTTACTTGGGAAGTCGAGGCAGATATGTGATCCAGGTAGCCTCACCTCTTCTCTGCAAGTTCAGATTAAGACGAAGGTACTATTCTTCCTTAATTCAGCCCCTTTTCCAATTAAAGTTTTAGCTATATATCTATTCTTAATATAAGTTCATGCATTCTCCGAGATATTCAAGAGTTTAGAATGATGTAGAGTCAGTTTATCAAGTTGTTTAAGCTGTGCATACTCAGTTTTCTCCATATCCTTAGCCTAGCTAGCGATATTCGAGGACGAATGTTCCTAAGGGGGAGATATTGTAATTCCCTTAACTTTTCCCTAAGCCTAATTTCATCTCTAGAAGGTTAAGTAATAACTTCCTAAGTGAGTAACTTTTA
This sequence comes from Capsicum annuum, assembly GCF_002878395.1. Lineage (NCBI taxonomy): Eukaryota > Viridiplantae > Streptophyta > Magnoliopsida > Solanales > Solanaceae > Capsicum > Capsicum annuum. Next base: position 164,488,588 of record NC_061113.1, read on the forward strand.
AACCATATTGAGTTTCCCCATTTTTGAATTTTTACCATGTGGGAAATTTAATTAGCTTTCCAATGATATAAGATTCGTCCAAATCCGATAATCTGGCAAGAAGTTATGGCTAATTTAAGTTCTAGTTGTAAAACACCATTATTTTAGTGTTTGGTGCGTCGCGGAGAGGGTCTATTTAACAATTGTCAAATTCCAGTGGAACTCTACGATAGTGGCGCATCACGGAGGACCCCAATTTCCCAATAGTAAATTTCTAGTGGCCTAGCGCGATTGTGATGCGTCGCACTAAAGTTCTAGGTCCCAACCACTGGGACAACTCGATGGCTCCGCATTGCGGTGACTCCCAGATTCTCATTTGTCAATTTCCAGTGAGCCATCGTGATAGTGGCGCATCACGGTGGCCCATAAAGTCGGGTTTCTAGTTTAATTTTTTCAGCTTCGTACAAAAGTTAAAATGGGCACTTTGGACTTTTTTCAAGCCTCTTAAACCGTACAAAAATCAGAATTAAGGTCACTACAAGCATCATATGAGTATTTTTCTCAATATTTCCCTTAACCAAAAGCCCTAAGCATCCAAATCCTCTTCCAAGAATCTCAAGGGTTCACCATAGATTTTCTAAATTGAGTCAAGATTCAAAACTCCCAAATCAAAATCTTCAACAACCCTCATTCAAGAGTTCCAATAACATCTCAAAAGAAAGTTATTCATCCAACTTGTTTGAACAAGGGCAATCCTTTCGCCCTTATGCCCAAAAGCTATGTTTTTACGGATTACTTATGATTTTAAATGTTGAATTTTATACCCATAGTATCTTGTTGAGAAATTTTGAGCATGATGTGATTGATTTATGAAATTTCATGGTTTTTTTGAGTTAAAGAAGGTTTTTAATGATTTTTAATATGAGCATGATTTGAGCCATTGATTACAGTTTTCCATTGAATTAAGTATGAGATTGTGATTTGAAACTATCATTTTGGTATTATGGTAGAATTTTGAGAAAAACTAACAAATCATGATGATTTGCCATGAATTTATATGAGTTGATACATTGATATTAAATAGTATAAATACTATTTGATCTTTTGATCCTTACATTAGTTTTGAAATCTCCCTCCCAGAGTTATTCTCATAATATTAAATGCATAACTGGTTTCCAGTAAACCCTTATACGAGTTTTAATGTGGATTTCTATAAGATGAGCGTAGATAATAAAAGGAAGTAGTATTTAGCACCGAGTTGGGTAAGTTACTTCGGCTTCATACCCCAGAACTATGTGCCACCATAGGATTGAGATTTATGGGCCCAAGGCTGAGATAGTGATCACTGAGTTGAGGTTATACTCCCTAGCAAGAGTATGACGCCTCTCCTTAACGTGAGGTTTCTTCCTTAGGAGGACAAGACATTGGACTCCATGTAGCTCGCATGGTGTATGTTAGTTGAGAGAACCTCGCTGCTAGTAAAAGTAAATAATCAGTTCCTAAAGTATTTTCCCTCAAGATGAGTTATTTTCTCTATTAATCAAGACAAGCTTTTAAAAGTATATTTCCTTAAGGGTTTAGAAACTAAGTATAAAGGCTCACAATTTAATTATGTATATGTTTTGAGAAGGGAATAGAACTATATAATATAGAAATAAGTATATTGATTCATGAGAGTTATACTATGTGTCCCATTATTTATAATGGATGAGATTTACATTTTTGAGTTAGTCAAGCTATGTGAGTCAGTTGTATCAGCATGCATGATTTCTATAAAGATTGATGATATTGTTGTTTTAATCATTGCATACATCCCCATATACTTGGTACATCCTAAAAGTAATAATCTATATAAGTCAATGTGTTACATTGTCTTATAATGTAGGTTCAAGTGCTCAGTCTGAGCAGCGATAGTGATCTCCGAGCATCTCATGTACATCTTTTTATTTGGTGGGTCTTTATGGTTCGAGGACCAATATCTGTGCTTTTCCACTTTTATAGTATTTTGAGCATTACTTTTAGACCAGTTTGAGTCAGTTGGGGGGTCTATCCCAATGGCTCTCTAGCTTGAGTTGTAGAGGCTTTGTTAGACTAAATTATCAATGATGTTTGATACTTTTCAGTATGTTGCTATTCCGACATTATTCTTTTGTTATTTTAGTTGAGAAATGGTATGACAGTATGCTTGTTTTGCAATAATTGTCCTAAAGTAAGTGTTGGGAGTAGTAGCAGGCTTAAAGGGTTATCTTAGGGCTACTTGTATCCTTAAGCACCGTGAGACGTCTCAGGATGAGATTTCAAGGGGTTACAATTGTATGATAAGTGTTTAAGTTGACATCTAGTATGTGATGCCGTGGTGGTTTAATTGATGACTTATATAATTAGGAGGTTGACTAGAAAATGGCTTTGAGATGGGTGAATAAAAAATAGTGTTGGTAACTTATAGCTTTTCCTTATTTGATGACTAGTAAACTATTAGACTTGCAAACTAGTGGATCATAGAAATGGAGACTAGCTAGTATAGGCTAGACATAAAGGTTATTAATGAGTTAGAGATTAAATAACTATATAACCATATTATGGTGATATCAGCTTCATTGTATCAAATTGCGGTATTGATGATGAATGTAGACCTCGGTAAGAAGCCATGGTGGAAATGTACAAACTGCGACTTTGGTGAGTTGCTTGTGTAGTTGTGCCTTGATATGTTGATGAATTTATCTTTTGGTGTACTCTCTGGTGGTATGGGACGCAGTGATGAATTCTTGTTTGTTTTCCTTGAGTGTACTTCCTAACGTTATGGGACGTTGTGGTAAGTTCTTTTGATTTATACTTTAATGATAGTATTTGTATTGATTATGGTAATTTCATGATTGTTATTTTATGTATATGTATATATGTGGCTTTACGCATCCAAATTGATTACTCATGTTGAATGAAAGTTATGGTATATGTGGATATGGAATGTCGTACTATTGTTATAGTTGATTAGTTATGTAGACAGTGATATCAAAGAAGATTCAGATTTGATTCTGTACCTTGCCTTTAAGTTATTATATTACTTTATATCATCCTTATATTGTAATTAACCTCAGTCGTCCGATAATTCCTACTGAGTACCTGTGTTTTGGTACTCATACTACACTTTAGAACTATTTTGGTGCAAACCCGAGTTTTAGTCGCCGTCGTTGAGTCAAGATCATGCAGTGTTGATCTTCAGGAGATAGGGTGAGCTCTTAGAGTTTGAGTTTCCCTATTTCCCTTCTATCCTTATTTTGTCTTTTGTATTCAAGATGAATGTTTAAGACTATTTAAGACTATTAGATGTTGATTTGTAATTTCTATTGTCGAATATAGATATACTCTTGTACTAATACTATTAGGTCATAGGATTAGTATTCGAATGTTAGTTGTTTCTTTGTGGAATGTCTTTGTTATATTGTGTTCCCATATATGGTCAATGTTGGATGTTTCTCCCAAGGTAACCCATTACATTAACTTCGAGTTATGGTGTTGTCTTACCTACTAATGGGTTATGGTAGGTTCCATCGTGACTCAAAAATTGAGTTGTGACAAATTGGTATAACAACCTGGATTTCACTGATATTATTGCTATAAAAGCAAGTGTCTAATTGAGTCTTATGGATCGGAGTCCATTTCTTATCTTTGGGAGGCTATAAGACATTATTAGGTGTCCTTCACTTCTTTAACTCATATCATGCTAAGAATCTGAGTTTGTTTGATGGATATTCTCTTACCTTTACTCTTTTGCAGATGGCAGGACTCGTACCACATTTTTACATGAGGAAGGTCCCGAGACCTAGACTCATGATGTGTCTCCAGTTAGGGATTAGGCTGGACCTCCCTTGAACCCTATTCTTGTACTCGAGATAGAGACTCCATTACCTCAACCAACAAGCTCTACCAAGATTCATCCCCTCTTCTTTTCTTAGAGATGCTTTAGTTCAGCTATTGGGTATTATTGATGGCTCGCAGACTACTGGGATAAAAGTACAGCCTATAGCTGCAGCTCCTGGAGTTGAGGTTCCTCATATTCTTTTAATTGTTTAGTCGGCAGTCACTCAACCAGTTATGACCCATCCTGCTATGTATATTGAGGAGTAGAAGATACTAGGTAGAATCTTGAGGTTGGTTCTACCTAGGTTTTATGGTGCTCCCGGAGAGGATGCATTTGAGTTTTTTATTGATTGTGAGGATAGGCTTTGAGGATTAGGCCTTGTTAAGACCCGTGGTGTGGACTACACTATATTTCAGTTGGACTTATCTGCTCGACACTGGTGGAAAGGTGTTATGTGTTATAGGCCAGTTTGATCTTTCTCTCTCTCTTGGGCTCAGGTCTTTGAGATATTCTTGGAGAAGTATATGCTGCATAGCCTTAGAGATCATTTGAAAGATCAGCTCTCTAGATTGGAGTAGGTTTTTATGACAGTCATCGAATATGATGCTTGTTTCCATGAGTTGGATAGGCATGCAAATTCTATCTTGGACACAAAGTATGAGTGAGTTTGCTGCTTTGTGAGAGGCTTGTGACTTCCTATTTAGATGGCTACTCAGAGTTTGGTTGCTACGAGTAGGACTTTTGCTAAGGTTTTTTATCATGCAAGAGTGATGGAGGATATACAGTGTGAGAGCCATGATAAGAGGCCCAAGTCTTAGGGAAACTTTGGTGGGAGCCTTAGCAGTTCCTAATTTAGGAGTGGTATTCCTTATGCTGGACATTCTCCACATCTATCTTTTCAGCCTCAGAGTTAGACTAGTTGAACAGTTCAGGCAGCTCTTTAGACCACTGGCAGGGGTTAGTTTATTGCTAGTGGTCGCCCTAGTAAGGGCGGTGATCAGTCCTTGAGAGGTTCATCTGTAGGCGATCCTAGGCATGGTAGATATGTCAGATCAGCTGGATTTGTGAGTTCTGGTGCTGCTTGTGATTCTTATTTTACTTGTGGAATTCCTAGTCATTTATCTAGAGAGTACCCTAGGAGTGATGCGATGGTTGTTTTAACCTAGGGAGCTACTCCCATTAGAGTAGTTCATCCTTCAGGTAGATGTGGTTCACGAGGTCGTAGGGGTGGTTACTAGGGTGCTTGAGGTAGTACTTAGGCAGGAAGGTTAGGAGGTCGGTCAAATGCCTAGCCAGATAGCAAACGTGGTTAGTTGTATATAGTACCTTCTTACCTCGAGGCTGAGACTTTGGATATTGTAGTTACAGGTGCAATTTTGGTATGCCGCAAGTTGACTCTTACTTTATTTGATCTGTGATCCACTTATTCTTATATATCTACATGTTATGCACCACAGTTAGACTTGACTAGTGATTTATTATCTATGTCTTTGCCTGTATCTACCCCCGTTGGTGATTCTTTAGTAGTGGATCAAGTATTCAGATCATGTGTTGTGATAGTTAGTGATGTTGATACTTGTACTGATCTTATTATTCTCTATATGTTGGATTTGAATGTGGTTCTGGGCATAGATTGATTATCCCACTATCATGCAGTCATGAATTGTTTTACCCAGACCGTTACCTTTGCCATGCCTAATGTACCCCCAGTCGTGTAGTCGGAAGAAATTAGCTGTGAGCTGATGGGGATTATTTCTTATGTTTTTTCCAGATGACTTATATTGAGAAGTTATGAGTGTTATCTCACCTATGTATGTGCTACCCATGTAGAGTGTCTGACGCTTGACTTTATTCTTGCTATGTGTAGGTTTCCTGATGTGTTTCCTACCAATCTTCCTGGTATTCCCCCTGATCGTGAGATTGAGTTTTCTATTGACCATGATTCTAGGACTCGACCTATTTCCATGGCACCTTATCGTATGGCTTGTTGAGATTAAGAAGCTAAACTCTCAGCTTTAGGATCTTCTTGTTAAGAGTTTTATTAGACCAAGTGTGCCCCGTGGGTAGCCCCTATTTTGTTTGTAAAGAAGAAAAATGGGTCAATGAAAATATGTTTAATTAGTTGAGGATAAAGGCTGAGGATATCCTGAAGATGGCCTTTAGGACCCATTACGGTAGCTATGAGTTCTTGGTGATGACTTTTGGGCTGACTAATGCCCCAGCTGTGTTTATGGAATTGATGAACCATGTGTTCAGACCCTATCTAGACTCTTTTGTTATTGTGTTTATTGATGATATTCTTGTGTATTCAAGGAGTAGTGAGGAGTATGCGCTACACTTTAGGATTGTGCTCCATGTCTTACCAGAGCATGTGCTTTTCTCTAAGTTCTCCAAGTGTGAGTTTTGGATTAAGTCAGTAACATTTCTTAGACACGTTGTGTCCAAGGCAGTTATTATGGTAGACCTGGCTAAGATTTTAGCGATTCATGATTGGGCTAGGCCTATGTCTATGACCGTGGTTTGTAGTTTTATTAGTTTTGCTAGTTATTATTTGCTCTTTGTTAAGATCTTTGCTACTATATCATGCCCTATTACTAGAATGAACCAAAAGAAAGTTCCTTTGTGATGGTCCGAGGAGTGTGAGTTGAGCTTTGAAAAGCTCAAAGATTGTCTTACTTCAGGCCTGGTGTTAGCCTTTCCAGTTGAGTGGGAGGGATTCACAGTGTTTTGTGATGTATCTGGCATTGGTCTTTGCTATGTTTTGATGCAGTAGGGTCGTGTCATTGCCTATTATTATAGACAGCTTAAGGTGCATGAGCGCAACTACTTTACTCATGATTTAGAGTTGGCGGTGGTAGTTTTTGCGCTCAAGATTTGGAGGCATTACTTGTATGGTGTGCATTGTGAGATTTTGACCAATCATCGTAGTCTTTAGCATCTTATGACCCAGCAAGATCTTAATGGTCGTCAGCATAGGTGGATGGAGTTGCTGAAGGAGAATGATATTTCATCTTGTATAATTCAGGTAAGGAGAATATGGTGGCTGATTCCTTGAGCCGCAAGGTGATGACATGGGTAGTTTTGTATGTATATCAGTTTCTCAGAGGCCCTTGGTATGGGACATCCAGTCCTTAGCCAAATTGATGGTTTGCCTTGATATTTCAGACCCTGTAAGGATTTTGGCTTGTGTGGAGGCGAGGCCCTATTTTAGCAAATTTGTGATCGTTATTTTGAAGATAGTAAGTTGTGTCTTCTTCATGATCAGGTAGTGAGTGGTGTGTCTGGGAGACACACCGTAGATTCTGAGGGTATCTTGGGGTATCAGGGTTGTATTTCTATTCCCCGACTTGATGACTTGATTCAATCAATTCTGCTTGAGGCTCACTATTCTAGATATTCTATTCATCCCGGTACGGCTGATATGTATAAAGATTTGAGGTAAATTTATTGGTTGGATGGTATAAAGAGAGATGTGGCATACTTTGTAGCTTGTTGCCTATATTGATAGTAGGTTAAGGCCGAGCATCAACGTCCAGGCGGTTTGACTCAGAGGTTACCTATTCCCAAGTGGAAATGGGAAAGGGTTACCATGGACTTCATTAGTGGTTTTCCTCGTACTTCCCATGGTAATGATGGTAATTGTGGATCGTTTGACTAAGTCAGCATATTTTATTCCTATTCAGATGACTTTTAGTGCTGAGAGGTTAGCTGATGTTGGGTGTATTTATGCACTCTAGCATTACTATTCTAGCTTATTTAGCCTAGTTTTGAGGATAATTCATGTGCTTTATGTGTTAATATGATATAAATAAGCATTTAAGTTTTCAAGGACGTGATTACAATGTTCAAAGTGTTTTCCAAACAAGTTTGTACTTAATTGAGTCATTTAGAGTTCAATCGAGAAAACTAGTGTTACTAGCTTGTGCTAGGTGTGTCTCTAGTTGGTTTCGTTCGATTATATTTTGTTTAAAGTTTTCCAAATGGTTTTAATGGTGTTATTATACGTGGAACAACTTGTTTGTGATGTGCAAAGTTCAAGTGAGTCAAGTCTTAAGTCGGAACAATAAGGAAAATCATTGCGAATTAGCCTTATCTTAGCTTGTGTTTTTGATTCATCGTTGAGGATATTGTGTTGTTATGATCTTTAATTCGTGGTGTGTGATTATGTAAGAAGATTTGTGATCTGAATATGGTGATATAAAGTCTTAAAATCCATGGGAAATATACCATAATACAAGGGATGAAAGATGGGACGATAAAGACTTAACCAAAATTTTGGATGCAATTTCCAGTGTGTGCGTGCGATGGGCGTGCGACGCCTGCTCTAGTTCAGTTCTTCACTTCCTTAGAAAATATTAAGAGACGCAATTCCAATGTGTGTGCACGATGAGCGTGCGACGCATCCTCTATTTCAAAGCACTACTGCATACGACGCGGGCTGAATGTCATCGCTTCAATTTTGGACAATTTCCACTATCATACACTGATAGGGATTAGACTATTATATAAATATAATACACTACTCACGTGATTAGGTTTCTTGGGAGCATGGAATCTTTATTTTTCAATATCCTACAAGGATTAGAATAATATATTATATATGAACACGTTGCACACTATAAAAGAAAGGAGGGAATCTTGGATCTCTTGTTACGTCTTGGACACCTGGGGTTTAATTTGAGAGCTTGCTGCTATGTTTTTAGGTTTTAATTTTCATTCTTTAATTATAATTTTAATAATTCATATCATGTATTTAATTTTTTGGATTATGATTATGAATATTATCGGCTAAAAACCCTTTTTTCGGGGTTAAAGCCAAGAACATGACTATTATTGTTTTGGATTAATTTCGTTGGATTTGATTATCATTATTGTTTTTTTGTTTATTCTTGATTTAATTATTTTAAGGATTGATCACCCTTAGAATACATCAATTGTCAACCTTGTGATCTCGGGAGAAGGAATAGGGAAATAGAACATGGGAATAAACTAAGTAGGGTTTGTATTCTTTAATAAAATAAGGAATTCAAATTAGAATTTAGGACAGGGATGTACTTAGATGCCTTACTTAGTTCACACGTAGGATGATACCTTAAATAACTTAATTGGATTATTACATCCCTGCTCAATGATGTACTTGTAATATCCAAATCAGGTAAATGGTTAGAGGTCGAGAGACCATGATCATGCAATTAACCCTATGAATCAACAACCAAGATAAGCAAGTTAATGAATAAAGTTCAATAACATAGTATGATTTTTTGAAGTGCTTTGCCCTAGGCTTTATCCTATTAATTGTCTCAAGACCCTTATTTTTATGCACCATTTACTTTATTTTTAGTTTATAATTATTCAACACTCTTCTTGGTTACTTTATCTCAATTGTTAAAACTAGAATTGGATAGTTGTCGACACAAGTCCCCTGTGGGGTTGATATTCGGCTTTCTTAAAGACCGCTATATTACTTAGTAGACTACGTACACTTGTGTGTATTCTTTGGCACTGTTATTAGCCCATATTTATGTTCGAGAGATAGTTCATTTACGTGTTAGAGAGTATTTTAGGAGGAGTTGGATGCTCCAGTGGATTTAAGTACAACCTTTCATCCGCAAATGAATGGTCAGTCCGAGTGGACTATTCAGGAGATTAAGGATTTTCTCCAAGCCTATTTTATGGACTTTGGAGGATAGTGGGATCAACACTTAACATTGGCAGAGTTCACCTACAACAATAGTTACCATTCCAATATTGAGATGGCGCCTTATAAGGCTTCATATGGTAGGAGATATTGTTTTCCTATAGGACGGTTTAAGAGTTATGAGGTTAGAACCTATGGTACAGATTTTCATCAAGACTTATTGGATAGATTCAGGGTGATTTATGATAGGCTGAGAGCATTCCAGAGTGGATAGAAGGCCTACGTCGATCGTAGACTCCGTACATTGAGATTAAGAGTTGGTGATCATGTGTTTCTTTATGTTTCCCCTATGAGAGGTGTGATGAGATTTGAGAGGAAGGGTAAGCTTAGCCCTCACTATATTGGTCCTTTTGAGATCCTTCGTGTAGTTGGCGGGTAGCCTATAAAATAGCTTTACCTCCTGACTTTTCCACTGTTCATCTGATTTTTCAAGTATCTTTGTTATGGAAGTATATTCTGGATCCTTTTTATGTGCTTAGATGGGACTCGATCCAGTTAGACGAGCAATTGATCTTTGTAGAGGAGCCTGTGCTTATTTTGGCTAGTGATGTGAGGCGATTATGTTCTAGAGAGATTCTAGTAGTCAAGGTTTAGTGGAGGAACCTCCTAGTAGAGTAGGATTCTTGGGTGATCGAGAATGATATGCGAACCTAGTATCCTTATTTGTTCTAGAATTTAGGTATTTTCTTCATCTTTAACTTTCAGGGATGAAAGTTCCTTAGTAGTGTATATTGTAATGACCCTTCAGGTCATTGACTGTATTCTTGATGATTTTCACCGATAGAGCTCTCCACAGATGCCCCAAGTCATTAGTGACTTGCCAAAACCAATGGTTTGGTTACCTGGTGGTTCATTTGGTTTATAGAACCACTTTTCCAATTTGAAGTCTTTATTGGTTCTAATAAAACATCGAGAAAAAACATCAGTAAAATGATCTTAAATGCAAAATATGACATTGCCAACATATCCAAAATGTTAAAATCTATGTGGTTACACATCTCATTAGCTTGAAATAGACTCTGAATGCATCTTAAGGCATTGGCCGAAGCCCAGAACCAAGTTCAAAGCTCCAGCCATTGCCTGGCTTAGAGATAGATACCGCTACATGATGGGTGAGGTGAGAAAGTATGACCCATAACCGTAACCAAGCGGGGTGTATAATTGCGCTACACGAGGCCTGGGAAGGGCATATATAAATGTTGTCTTGCCTTCAATTTTATCCATTTGTTCCGCCTCTTGAGCTCTAAAACCCTAATAGAGTGAAAAATCTTCAAAGTGAGTCTTGTGGGTAGATTAGGAGCTTGAATAACTTATGTAATCTATTTTTTCTAAAAATCTAAGGTAAGATACCTTCTAGTTTGGTGTTAATTTCTTGATTTATAGACCCTAAACCCATAAGTCTTTGAGTCTCAATTGTAGACATGTGATTGATTTACTCAAATTTCTTGAAGGTTCTAGCTCCCCAATGATAGTTGAACAATGGGTTAGTCTTAAAAACTTATTTTTGAAGGTGGGATCGACTTGGGGGTTTGGTGTTATTTTGGACACATGGCACAATCGTGCCTTAATGGGTGTTGCTAATCTTGTAATGATGCTTAGATTATGTTGTTGATAGCTTGGCTCATTGAAGAAGATTCAATAAAAGGGAAGGCAAAGCTCATTTGTTCATGATAAATTTGGACTCAAGGTATGTTGGACTTACCTGTAGTTGATTGAACTTAATTATAGTATAATTATGATATCTTGTGAGATTGGGCGGGGTCTTAGATAATGAATGGATGAATGATAATACTTGGGATTATTTGATCCTCGTAATATATTAAACTTGTAAAATATGATGCTTGACTATAGCCTAGAACCTTGGATAGTTCTACTTGTAGTCTCATAATAGTATGAGAATACTTTAGTTGCTCTAGTAGAGGAGAATGATGTTGTTGACTAACCGTAAGAGTATGTTGACCTAGACATAACTAGTTATGAATTGGACTTAGTGTTTGGGGTGACTTAGAAAGGATACTTAAAGAAGTTTTTCCCTTATAGGCTTAGTAAGGATTGATAAGACCTGATGGTATGATTTAGATAACCTAGACTAATTCCAGGTAGAAGTTAGTCTTGTAGAAGTGAACTCTGACATTATTGAGATTTAGGAGTGGGACTTGACCCACCTTAAGCTTGAACTATATAATTCCTTAGTGACCTAGATACTTGATGAACATCTAAGTTACGGTATTAAGGTTATAATGGTTAAGTCCGGTTATCGATTATGCATGTGGTCGATAGTTGGATAATGTGTATACTTGATTGATTATCTTGTTGTCAAGATTTGGATAGCCTTGAAAGGTCTTGTAAATTTAACCTATGGTTATGCTATCGCTTGGCTTATTGATGAGTTTACCAAGTGAACCTCTAATTATGTTACCACTCTTGCTATGACCCAAGCCCAATGATTATGCTAATGTTTATGTGAAGGATTTTCCTTGGGGGTTAGTATTGTGAAAAGCGTAAGTAAAAGAGGTATCTAGAGAGCATTCACTTGACTTATAATTGACTTGCTAATAAACTTGTCAACTTGGGAAAGTGGTGATTGCGTATGTCATTTAGATACTCATGCTCATGCATCTACTTATATCATTTTGTAATGATTAATAGTAAAGTATGATGTTATATGTTACCTTACATCACTTATACTCTATCATTGTGGGTTGTATATGCTTATTGATTTGACTACATATGTATGTGTATATCATTGGCTTAAAAAATATGTTAATGTAATGATGATGCTCGGTGAATTTAGAGGATATATTGATGTTATGATGATGCCCGGTGAATCCAAAGGATATAATGATGTTATGATGATGCACGGCGAATTCGGAGGATATAATAATGTTATGATGATACCCGATGAATCCAAAGGATATAATGATGTTATGCTGATGCCCGATAAATTTGGAGGATATAATGATGTTATGATGATGCCTAGTAAATCCGGAGGATATAATGATTATATGATGATGTCCGGTGAATCCGGAAGAGGTAATGATGATATGATAATGTAATGTGTGATAAGTATATATATGAATACATGAATGTATGTGAGATTATGCCGTGTGTGGCTAAACCTATTTGAGTACTTGGGACATGATGTCTTCCTTGGTAAATTCTAATCCATTCTTTGTCATTAATTATTAGATAAGAGGTGTGACCCTTGTCAACTCTAGTTAGTAACTAGAAGTAGATTATGCCGAGTATTGGGTTAAGGCTAATTGATATGTGAAATCTTATGTAGAACCAATGGCTCACCTAGTAAATCTACTTGACTTGGATGAATAGTTATGTTATAAAATTTTTCCTAGTAAAGTGGCTTATGTGATAACTAGTTTCTCTAATAAATGACTATGACTTATAGGATAGAATCCTACTAAACTAGTTGATGGACCTTAGCTAAAATATGGAAACTAGTTCTTAAGGTTGTGACATGCTCAATGATAATAGACCTAATATTGTATGATGAGTGGTTAAGTTGACATCTTGTATATGATACTGTGGTGGCTTAATTGATGACTTATATAATTAGGAGGCTAACTAGAAGATGGCTTTGAGATAGGTGAATAAATAATAGTCTTGGTAACTTGTAGCTTTTCCTTATTTGATGACTAGTAAACTATTAGAATTGCAAACTAGTGGTTCATAGAAATAAAGGCTATCTAGCATAGGATAGACAAGAATTTTACTAATGAGTTAGAGATTAAATAACCATATAATCATGTTAGGGTGATATCGGCTTTGTTGTGTCAAATTACGGTATTGAGGATGAATGTAGACCTTGGTAAGAGGCCATGGAAAGAATGTACAACCCACAACTTTGGTGAGTTGCTTGTGTATTTATGCCTTGATATGTTGATGAATTGATCTTTTGGTGTACTCTCCGGTGGTATGGGACGCTGTGCTGAATTCTTGTTTGTTTTCCTTGAGTGTACTTGCCGCTAGTATGAGATGTCATAGTAAGTTCGTTTTATTTGTACTCTAATGATGGTAGTTGTATTGATTATGGTAATTGTATGATTGTTATTATATATATATATATTGCTTTACGCTTCCAAAATGATTACTTATGTTGTATAGAAGTTATGGTATATGTGGATCAGGAATGTCGTACTATTGTTATAGTTGATTAGTTTTTTTAGATAGTGATATCGAAGAAGATTCAGGTTTAATTCTGTACCTTGAGTTTTAATTATTGTCTTACTCTATGTTATCCTTATATTATAATTTAGCTCCGTCGATCGATGATGATTACTGAGTACCCATGTTTTGGTACTCATACTACACTTCTGTACTTTTTTGGTGTAGACCCGAGTTCTAGTTTCCGCCATTGAGTTGAGATAGTGCGTTATTGATCATAGGAGATAGGGTAAGCTCTTAGAGTTTGAGTTCCCCTTTTCCCCTTCTATCCTTACTCTGTCATTTGTATTCGAGATGAGTGTATAAGACTATTAAGACTATTAGATATTGAGTTATAATTTCTATTGTTGAATGTAGAGATGCTCTTGTACTAATACTATCAAGTCATGGGATTGGCATTCGAATGTTAGTTGTTTCTTTGTGGAATGTCTTTGTCATATTGTATTCCCATATAGGGTCCATGTTGGACGTTCCTACCAAGGTAACCCATTGCATTACCTCTGAGTTATAGTGTTGGCTTACTTACTTATGGTTTATGGTAGGTGCCATCATGACTCAAAAATTGGGTCGTGACAACATCATTCTCCAAAAATTTTCACAACAGATTAGCAATTTTTAAGTCATTGATGAATCGTCTATAAGAACCTACATGACCAAAAAAACAATGAATGCCCTTTACAGAAATTGGTGGAGACCAACTTCTCAATCACCTCAATCTTTGTGCCTTATCGATTTCAATCCCTTTCTTAGAAATTTTTTGACCAAGCACTATCCTTTAACCATAAAATGACACTTCTCTTAGTTTAGCACTAAGTTACATTCCTCATATCTCCTCAGAACATTGAAAAGGTGTACTATGAAATCATCAAACAAGTCACCCATAAATAAAAGTCAGCCATAAGAACCTCAGTAATGTCTTCCACCATGCCAAAAAAAATGGACATCATACAAATTTGTAAAGTGTCAGGAGTATTGTATCGACCAAATAACATTCTTTTAACGACAAATGTCCCATATGGACGGGTGAAAGTAGTCATCTTTTGGTGTTTAAGGGAAATTAAACTTTTATTATACCTTAACTAACCATCTAGAAAACAATACCACCCCTTACCAGCGAGATGGTCTAATATCGAATTCATAAATGGCATAAGAAAGTGATCCTTCTCATCCCATGAGTTTAAATTCCTATAATCCATGCTAACATGATTTTTGATGACTGGACTTATAGAAATTAACATGAATATTTGAGAATATTGATGAGCCTTGATATTTTGATGGGCATGTAATATATCTATATGTATGGCTAGATTTATGAACGTGACACAATGTTATATATTCATAATGTTATATATTAATTACTTGTTGTTTGATGATATACTTTATCACTTATCCTTGAGTTTTATGCTAGAGTTTCAATCGCTAACCATCTCTGGATGCTACTTCCCCACATGACGTAGTGGATGAAGTATCTTCTTCTCTACCTGCACATTGACTAGACGATCAGGCGGTTCGTGCATTGATTTTTAGGGGTGAGCTTCCTTACATCCGAAAGACGTTCATCTCTTAGTACTTATCTTTAGGCTTAGTCTCTTTAAGACTTTGTTTGGGTATAGTCGGGGGCTTGTCCCAACATATATACCTATTGACTTCAGTTTTGTATAGAGGTATTGTGAACATTTGTGAACTTGGGCGCAATTATTATTATTATGAATCTAATATTGACTTATGATATTATTCCACGATCTTAACTTAGGAATTGGAGTTCCTTTGACTCCTATGATATGATGAGGTATTTGGGTTGGGTTATGGGGCGACCTCCGGTACATTTGTTCTTGCGGTGCCATACGACATGGACCAAAGTTTGGGGTGTTTCAAGTTGGTATCAGAGCCTACGTTCATAGCCAGTTTGGTGTTCACAATACCGCGTCAAGTAGAGTATCTTTGTTGGGTGTGAAGCGTGCCACACTTATAAAAGGGTTGCTACGAGACATCTTTGGAAATATTTCCCTTTCTTGTGTTTCAATCTCAAGCTATAAAGTCTACGGTCTTGAATTCCTCTGATTCTATTTGCTATCTTTTAGATCATGCCTCAAAGGATATCTGAGACTCAGGAAAACACTACTGAGGGTCCTATGTACGAAGCTTGTCTAACTTATGGATTTCAGATTAAGGCTAGGGCTGCGGCATCTAGCAATCTTCGTGGGGTTCCACCTACCTACCCTGACTCATCCCCTCAAAGGGATGCTACTAATATGGAGTTTTGTCACTTTATCAACTTCTTGACTCAATTGGTAGCCTCTCAATCAAAGCGTGGTGCTCTATCTACCATTTCTTCTAAGGCTACAAGAAATGGCCAATTTATGGGTTGAGCCCTCCTATGTTCTCCGGTACAAAGGTTGTGGAAAATTCTCAAGGTTTTGTTAATAAAATGGAGAAGATCCTCCAAATCATGCATGCTTTGTAAACTGAGGGTGTTAAGTTTTATTTCTACCGATTGAAAGATGTAGCGTACCAGTGGTATGAAAGGTGGGAGTTGTCTAAGGGTATTGGTGCTACTCTGGCTTCTTGAGTGGATTTCTCTGAGGCTTTCCTTGACCGCTTCTTTCCTCAGGAGTTAAAGGAGGCAAAACTAGAAAAGTTCTTGAACTTAAAGCAAGGAAGAATGCCCATTAAATTGTTCCTTGAAATTCCATCAATCATTAAGGTATGCTCCTGAGATGGTCTATAGCATGAGGGCTAGAATACGTAAGTTTGTCTCGAGATTGTCCCGTGAGTTAGTTCTCAGAAGCAAGGCAGTCTTGTTGATTGATAACATAGATATCTATAGATTGATTGTGTAAATGCAACAAGTAGAGAATGAGAAAAAAAAGTGAGTTAAGCTTAGTGAGAAATAAGGAAGGAAGTTTAGGCCATGTGAGAGTACTGGTGGTGATGGTTACAAGTGGCCACGATAGAAGTGAGGAAGTTCCGGTTTATTCTCCTTGGCTAGTATTCTCTCTCCTTACCTAAAGGTTTAGTTAGTTTTCACTCCAAGTTTAGTGGCCGTCCTAGGCATAAGGTGCCCAATTTTAGACTAGTGGTGCCCAGTAGGCTCCACCCTACCCTCCTTGCAGATTCCGTGGTCAGAGTCATCGTGGTCAGTGTGAGCAAGGGAAAAATTGATGTTTTCATTGTGGTTAGGCTGGGTACATGCAGTGTGAGTGCCCCATTCTAGCAACTTCTTGGGCTAATAGGGCCTCTGTTGCTACTCCCTCTACTCCTGCACCAAAGGGTACTATGTCTACTGCTTCTTTTTCTTTTGGCACTAGTGCTGGATAGAATCGCTTGTATGTACTTGTTACTTGCCAGGATTCTAAGGTGTCTCCCGATGTTGTCACGAGTATCTTGAGACTTTTCTCCTGTGATGTGTATTGCTTGGTTGATCGAGGGTCTACTCTTTCTTATATGACCCCGTATGTGGATGTGCATTTTGATTATGGTTCTGAGAGTCTATTGATTCCTTTTTCTGTTTCTACCCTGGTGGGAGACTATGTGATTATTTTAAGAGTTTATAGGGTATGTGTGATATCATAAATGATAGAGATACTCTTGTTGACTTAATAGAGTTAGATTAATTGCATTGTGTTAAGCTTTTTTAAATTGTCGGATCCATAGGGTCATGTTCAAATTCCCTAACGAGCCAGTCATTGTATGGAAAGGGGGTTCCTAACATTCCCTAATGAGCCAGTCATTGTATGGAAAAGGGGTTCCTTAGTGCCTAAGAGAAAGTTTATTTCTTATCTCAAAGCCCGAAAGTTGATTTTGAAGGAGTGTTTGTATCATTTGGTCCGAGTTAAAGATTGTAACTTGAAAGATCCTTCTCTAGAATCCATCCCCATGGTAAATGAGTTTCCCAATAATCTTCCAGGTGTTCCTCCCAATAAGGAAATTAATTTTTGGATTGATCTTGTTTTGGATAGAATGGCCCCGGTGGAGTTGAAAGAACTTAAGGAACAATTGAAAGACCTCTTAGATAAAGGTTTTATCTGGCCTAGTGTGCCTTTTTGGGGTACCCCTGTATTATTTGTGCGCAAGAAAGATGGTTCCCTTCATATATGCATTGATTATCATCAAGTGAACAAAGTGACCGTATAGAATAAGTATCCCCTTCCTAGGATCAATGATTTGTTTGATCAACTTCACGATGTGAAGTGTTTCTCTAAGATTGATCTTAGATCCGATTATATTCAACTTAAAATTAGGGATGTAGATATCCTTAAGACTGCCTTTAGAACCTGGTATGGTCACTATGAGTTTTTTGCCATGTCCTTTCGATTGACCAATGCCCTGACAACATTCATGGATTTGATGAATAGGGTGTTCCATTCATTCGTCGATATATTTTTCATTGTCTTCATTGATGATATCTTAGTATACTCTAAGAGTGAGGCAGATTATGTAGATCACCTCTTTGCCATATTGCAAACCTTGAAGGATCATCGTTTGTATGCCATGTTCTCCAAGTGTGAGTTTTGGTTGAAAGTTGTGGATTTTCTTGGTCATGTCATCTCAAGTGAAGGGCTCATGGTGGATCCCCAAAAGATTGTGGCAGTTAAGAAGTGGCCTAGACCTACGACTCAAACCAGTATTCGGAGATTATTGGGTCTAGCCAGTTATTATAGATAGTTTGTGGAGAGCTTTTCTACTATAGCTGCCTCGTTGACAAATTGACCCAAAAGAAGGTCAAGTTTTTGTGGTTCGATGCGTGTGAGGCTAGTTTTGAGAAGTTGAAAGATAAATTGACTTTAACTCTGGTTTTGATCTTGCCCGAAGGTAGTGATGGTTTTGTGGTATATTGTGACTCTTCTCATGTAGGTCTTGGTTGTGTGTTGATGCAACATGGTAGGATAGTGGCCTATGCTTCTAGGCAATTAAAAGTTCATTAGAAGAACTACCTTACTCATGACTTAGAATTATTATTCGTGGTCTTTGCTTTGAAAATTTGGTGGCATTATCTCTATGGTGTTCATGTCGATATATTTTCCAATCTTAAGAGCCTTCAATAGATGTTTACCCAAAAAGAGTTGAATCTCCAAAAATAAGGTGGCTTGAGCAATTGAAAGACTATGATATTAGTCTTCATTACCATCCTGATAAGACAAATATAGTCGCCGATGCTCTTAGTAGGTTGTCTATGGGGAGTTTGGCCCATGTTAATAAAGATAAGCAGGAATTGGTGAAGGATATTCATCATTTTACAAATCTTGGAGCTTGACTTGTGGATTTCGAGGATGGTGGTGTATTTGTGCAAGATTGACTTGGAGCTTGACTTGTGGATTTCGAGGATGGTGGTGTATTTGATAAAGATCAAGAGTAATGTGGGTCAACACAAGGTTGAGGACTTTGTGATTGGGGGTGATGGTGTCTTGAGATACAAAGGTAGGTTATGTGTTCCCGACATCAATGGATTGAGGGAAAGAGTCATGCCCGAGGCTCATGGAGCCCTTTATTCTATTAATCCCAGTTCAACCAAGATGTATCATGACCTTAGAGAGGTGTATTGGTGGAATAATATAAAGCATGAAATTTCTATCCATGTGGCTAAGTGTTTGGTGTGCCAATAAGTAAAGGCTGAGCACTTGAGTCCCGGGTCTATACCAAGAGATTGTGTTGCCCGAGTGGAAGTGAGAGGAAATTAATATGAATTTTGTTACCGATCTTCCTAGATCCCGAAATCAATGTGATTCTATTTGGGTTTTTATTGATAGAATGACCACGCCCACCCATTTCTTGCCCTTGAGGATAAATTTCTTGGCGGAGGATTATGCTAAGTTGTATCTTGCAGAGATCATAAAGTTGCACAGTGCTTTGATATTTGTTATCTTGGATCATGGTTATCTATATTCTTCTCACTTTTGGAAGTCTTTCCAAAAGGTTTTGGTTACTAGAGTGTGCCTTAGTACTACTTTCCACCCGTAATTGGATGGGCGAGCGGAAAGAACAATCTAAACATTGGAGGATATGTTACGGGCTTGTGTAATAAATTATGGTGATAGTTGGTATAACCACTTTCCCTTAATTGAATTCACCTTTAGTAATAGCTACCACTCTAACATTGTCATGGAGCCTTTTGAGGCATTATATGGTAGGATACGTTGATCTCCTATCAGGTGGTATGAAGTTGGTGAGGGTAAGGTTCTTGGCCCCAATTTAGTTCACTAAGCCTTAGAGAAGGTAAAGGTAATTCATTATAGATTAAAAATCGCTCAAAGTCGCCAAAAGTCCTATACGAATGTAAGGCGTAGGGACTTAGAGTTTAATGTGGGCTATGTTGGTCCCTACTTGATTATGACGAGGGTTGGCAATGTTGCCTATAAGTTGGAGTGCCTCCTAATATGAAATCCATCTACCCGGTGCTCCAAGTGTATATGTTGCAGAAATGTGTGGGTGACCCTCCCTTGGTTGTTCCTTTTGAAGGTGTTGGTATCTTAAACTCTTTATCATATAAGGAGATCCCGTTGAGGATCTTGGATTGGCATGTTTGCCGGTTGTGAACAAAAAAAGTTGCTTCGGTGAAGGTTCTACAGAGAAAAAAAACCGAGGAAGCTACTTGGGAAGTAGAAGAGGAGACTAAGTCCATGTATCCACATTTATTTCCATTTCAGAAGCTTGTGATGGAGCTATGAGTTAATCTCCTTACCTTAATGTACGTGTTGATAGGTGATGGGTTGAAGTCCTATGCTTTGAATTGATTTATGTATTTGTTAGAAAATGGATTAAAGTTCCCAATGTTTGAATTGATTTATGTCATGTTGGACTATGGGTTTAAGACCCTAATGCTTTAAAATTGTGTGTGTTGTGTTATAATGAGTTTAAGTCTCTAGTACCTTAAGTTGATTCATATTCTTGGTAGATGAAGGGGTAAATTCCCCAATGCTTTGAGTTTATCTATATCTTTAATGAGTTGACGGGTTGGAGTCCCTAACTAGTGAAATGATTAAATGTTGGGTAAGTAATGGGTTGGAGTCCCAAGACTAATGAAATGAAGTGGTTGGTCGATGATAATCATAGTATGCGTTAGGTTGTATCCTTGTTGTGTGCTTGTTTCTAACTTGTGTGAACGTTTCGTGATGTATGTTGATGTTTTAACTTGTGTAAATGATTGCCTTACATTACATTCATGGACGAATGATCCCAAGTGGGGGCGAATTGAAACACCTAAACTTTGAGCCATTGAGAAACAACAACTTTTGGTGTCTCTGAGTGGGGTACGACTTGGTGCTTGAGTCGCACCCTTGGTCATGATTCATACCCTTATCCCCCTCACCTTTCTTACTTGAGCAGCATGTTATGTATCACACTGTATTATATATGACAAGTCCATCCCTTAGTCATAACCAATGCATACGAGTCGTATACTACTCAACCGTATAGAGTAAAGTCTCAAAACCGAGTAGACTGTTTTGGTCACAAGTGAAGCTTGATTTAAGGGTAAGTCATACCCATTGGTTACGACTCAATGGTGTCCTCTCATACCCACAATAGTGTGGTTGACCTAGGAGGAGCCTAGGGTACGAGTTTGGGTGCCACTCATACCCTAGGTCACGGTGCCATAGGAACCGTGAAGTGGAGTCGTACCCCTGCATGATGGACTTTCCAGATTTTAACCAAGGACCTTTTGGTCATTTCCTATGCCTAAAACCCTAAACCCTCTCACTATATAAGGCATTTTATCCTCCTAATTCTTCATTTACAAGACTTAAACATTCCAAAACACTCAAAAGGCTTCTTGAAGCAAGTTTGGAGGCTAGGGTTTGGAGGTGTTCATCTAGTGGCAAGAAAGAGTCGAGATTGTTGGTGAGCCATCCTTTTTAAGTCATGTATCTCTTCCCTTCTTTAAATAAGTCTAAACCCATGTATTTCACACTTGTATTAGTAAGTGTACATGGTGGTTTTGATTCAAATGAAAAGGGTTTTGTTACCTAAGAATGAATAATGATGATTCTTGCTTATAGTTGTATTGATACATGTTATTGATGGTATATTGTATACACGGGTTCTTTTTATATGTTTTTTAACATAGGGGTCTTGATTAAACCTAATCGTTATGATACCTACCATGAAAATAGCCTTATTGAAGGTACACACATAAGGTGTTTGTTAAAATGTCTAAGTGAGTTGTCTAGTAATATGTTGTTAGTGTATTGAGCTAGCGCAATGGCCTAATAAGAATAAATGATTGATAATGATGTTGTTAAAGGTATTGTAAGATATTTAAGGTTTGATGATAACCTTGTCAAGCTAATTATCAATATGAGAATGAAGTCCCTCAATATGAAATATGAACTTGAATAGTGTATTCAACTAAAGTGCGGTATAGGAATGCTAGTGAAATGTGAATGTCTTGTGAGGGTTTTGATGACCATAAATTAATTGTATGATGATTTGAATGAAGGCATTGTCCTTTTGAAATTGTTGAGCAATGAAGGCTCCCATAAGGACCATGTGGTCATGAATAATGTTGAATTGGTTAAAATGGACAAAGTCCTTAAAATGTTGTATTCAATGATGATGCATGGGCATAAGGTAAAGTCCCAAATATAAACAAATGATGGTTGTTATGGCTTGAGATCAAAGTCTCTTTCCTTATAAATGGCTTGAGGTCAAAGACCCTTGCCTTATGAAAAGGCTTGGAGGTCGAAGTCCCTTGCCCAATAAAAATGCTCGAGGTTAAAGTCCCTTGCTTAAAGAGAGCTCTTAAGTTGAGAGAACCTTGCAAAATGGAATGACTTGTGGTTAAAGTCTAAGTATGGCATAAGGTTGGAGTCCTTTGCCTAATGTGGGAGCATGAGGTTAAAGTACCATTCCCATTTGAATGTATGGATATGTGGTTCAGGTCCCGTGTCTAATTGGATGTGTGTATGGTTAGAGCCCGTTTGTTTGAATGATTGTGTATATGGTTAAAGTCCTTGGTTAATGAATGAGTGACCATGGTTGAAGTCCTTTGTCTAAGTGTATGTGATTGTAGTTAGAATCCTTGCATACTGTGGAATGTTGAACCTATAAGTGTGGAGGGTTGGAGTCCGCCCCCATTTCATGTCTAATGAATGAATGTTTAAGAATGTTGATGAGCCTTGATATCTTTATTGGCATGTAATATATCTATATGTATGGTTAGATGTATTAACGTGATACATTGTGATATATTGATTTGTTATTGTTGGATGATTTACTTCATCACTTATCCTTGAGATACATGCTAGCATTCCAACTGCTAATAGTCTCTAGACGCTACTTCCCCACACGACGTAGGGGCTGTAGCATCGTCTTCTCTACCTGAGCAGTGATTAGATGATCAGGCGGTTCGTGTATTGACTTGAAGGGGTGAGCTTCCTTACATTTGGAAGACGTTTATCTCTTAGTCCTTATCTTTAGGATTATTCTCTGTAAGACTTAGTTTGGCTATAGTCGGGGGGCTTGTCCTGATATATATACCTATTGACTACGGTTTTGTATAGAGTATTATGAACAACTGTGAACTTGGGCGTAGTTATTATTATTATGAATGTAATGTTGACTTATGATATTATTCAACATTCTTAACTTGGGAATTGGAGTTCCTTCGACTCCTATGATATGATGAGGTGTTTAGGTTGGGTTATGGGGTGACCTCGGGTACTTGTCTGCTTGAGTTGCCCATACAACATGGCACTAAGTTCGGGGCATGTCAGCACCCAAGTCACATAAGGTCAGTGCAAAATTCAAGGACCCAACAAGACAAGGAAGCATGAAAGCTCCCAAATCTTCCTTCTTTTTAACTAGAGAGTGAGAGGCAATTGCGTTTTAACGGTGTACATTATTTGCAGGTTCAAATCTTATAGTACTCTTCTTTGTGACCTAATCTTTCATGAACTTCACATATCCAGCCATTTATTCTAGAGCCTCCAGAAGAGGGATATTAGCGAAAAACTCCTTTAATATTGAAATAAACTCTTCGGATTTATTCTTTAATATTTGGGGAAAATAAAGAGGATTTTGTGGGATGGACTTCAATGCTAGTGTGACCATATTACCTTTTTCTTTGTTGACCTTAGCCTCTTTTTTAGAAACTAAAGGCTTTTGATATACCTCTTCATTTACCACTATATTCTCTAGTTTCGTGTTGTACACATTATCAATGACCATGGAATCATTCCTCTTGTCATCAACCATAGACACAAGTGGATCACTAGTAGTCTTACTGCTCTGAATAGTAATAGCTAGACAATGACTATCATTCTTAGGATTCTGAATGGTGTTTCTTAAAAGTATGCTCAATTGACACTCGTTTAATTTGGCATATATCTGCCCAAATTTCTGCTCAAGCTATTTAATAGAAGTCACATGAGACTCAACCTTTTGGCTCAAACCAAACATGTCAGCCTTAATTTCCTTAAGAAAACTCTCTTGGCTCTCTAACCCTTAACAATTTTAGCAAGAAAATCTTCCATCCATGAATTTCCAGACTTAGCATCATGGTTCCTTGGTGGAACATAAAGGCCACTTTTATATTTGTAATTATCTTCTGCTTCCAATCACCGTCTCTACACCTACTCTTGTCTATGTACCCAAACCAATTGTAGTTGTCTCCATAATAGTTTTAACCTTGATTCCCTTGTATAGAATTCCAATTATCTTGATTATACCCTTGTCACTTGGCTTGGAAACTCGTCATTTCTCCATCAAGATATTTAGCCTCCTCACAATTTGAGCCTTTATACCTGGTAGCTTTACCTTGTGCACCTATTGCATAGACCCTATCCTTTCCAACTACTACAAATGCTAAGTGATCAAACAAATCTCGGTCCTTAGCTATGAAATCTCTTGAGACACTATCTTGTCCAATGGTCTCTGCTTGTTAGTGGCTTCAATTCCATGAGTATCGGCTGACTTATTTGCCTCCTGAGTATGCCACCCTTAATTTGCTTATGTGATTCTATCCAAGATCTCAGATGCTTGTTCCCATCATAGACTCATAAAGGCCCCACTTGTAATAATGTCTACTACAACTATTGTGTTTAGTATTCAAGGCTTAGTAGAAAGATCTTTAACAAATTTCTTCTAGTAATACTTTGATTTGGCATTTCTGTAACTTATTCTTCAACCTCAACCATGTCTTATATATTTCCTCTGAATGCAACTGTCGGATTGTATATATTTCATCTTTTAACTAAAATATTATAGAGGGCAAGAAAAATTGGTCTAAGAATCGAGACCTCAACTCATTCCAAAGAGTGACAGTTCCATACGGAAACTCTCCTAACCATATATAGCTTCTCTTGTCAGAAAGAATGAAAATAATCTAGTCAAATTTCCTTCTAAATCACTCCAGGTTGATTATATTAAGTGTAGATCCCTACAAAATTCATGATATGCATATTTCCATCATCAGTAGGTAGGACAACAAACACCTCTTTCAAATCCAGCAGTTAGATCATCGCACTCGTGATATCAAACTAAGAACCTTGAGGCAATTCCAGTGAGATTATGGAACCTTATCAAAACCCAATTGCATGAGTCATGATGGCACCTAATTTTTCCCACCAGTAGGTAAACCAAGCGGTAGTCTGGAGCTATGTGCAGTAGGCTAGTTGGTGGAAAATGGCCTAAATGCTCGAATGATGAAAGAAGCTAAATCACAAGACATAAATCACAAAGACAATAGAATAAATGAAGAGGAGCAAGATAAAAGCAATGTCATCCCATGACCTGGTATAGTTAGTGCAAGAGCTACTAATCCAAAGAATATGAGTACTGTACATGTCAACACACAATAGTCTCAAAAATAGAAAGGCTATACAAACTAAAAGACAGAGAAATGGCCAAATCCAACTCTGAGAGCTCACCCTTTCTCCAGACTCAGACCAATACAAATACAATGTAAACAATAGTAGCTAGTACTCAGATTTGTACCAAAAATTTTAAAAAGTGTAGTATGTGTTCCAAAGCCACGGATAGTCAGTAGGAATCATCGGCCGACTAAGCAAAATAGCAAAATAATAAATAATATAATAAAATACAAAATAAATAAGCTAAGTCAAGGAAGAAGGGAAAACTTGGAATAACACTCTTAATACTAAAAGTAAATGATGAAATGACAATATTAATGTCATGAACCAAATCAGGGCCTGGCCATGACGGGTATCTCAAGTCCACCGAGGATCGGAGACCACCCCCATTTCCTAGACAAATAAAACTTAACACCTAGCAGTGGATGAAATCTGAACATATAAAAAGATAGAGGATAATAAACTCAAGACAACTAATAGTGTCAAACATAACAACCCAAGCCACAATAATATCCACAAGCTTTAAACAATACCAAAACCTAGTCTAGGTCTAGACATTCCCCTGATTCTAAAAATGGCAATGAAAACGATAATGTTAATAAAAATGTAAAGTCTTGAATTCTCTCTATAAAAGGAAACTGATGAAATGACCAAGTATTTCGGAGAATGAAAGCTCACCACTTCACCACAACGACTGATGAATCGAGTCGATCAACTTAACATTGTACAAGAAAAGTAGAAGTATCTCCGGTGTCTGCATCGCGTTGGGATACAACATCTGGAGACATTTAGTGGGTTGAGCACGAGCATGTAACTCAGGGATAGGGGACAAAATAAAGTCAAGTCAAACCCAATTCAGATCCATGTTAACCTCATCATGTACATATGTAAATAAGATGTCGGGATAGGGAAAAGGCTTATCATGTACTTTAAAATTATTAACCTGGATTGTTAGCATAACTACCATAACAAGGCACCAAAGGGCTATATAGGTCCAACACTCCTCTAGTTGAAAGGGCCCCAGTGTGTGTGGCCGTACGAACTTGAGAATAATGACATTAGCATATGCACTGTGGGGGACTCAAACCTCCCAACATATGCCAAGAGTGACTTAAGAACCCTGTTAATAACATAGGGGACTCGAACCTCCCAATTATATAATAAGGGGGACTCGAACCTCTCAGTCATTTAGACCCCCATACCGACAATGGTCCCTTGGGACCTTCACTTTTATGGCCCAACTACACAACCCCCATTAAAACCCAATTAAAACACTTCTTCATACATTTCCATTCGTTGTCGAAAGAATTTACCATTAAGTCACACCATGGGTATCGTCATACCCTTATACTTACAAGCTTATCTCTATGCCTTAACAATCACATTAACTTGGGGGAATACCTCGACCCCCTTAGTTTAATAGTCAAACATAGCCAACAAGGCTTTCAGAATTCATGTTTATAGTTTAATAATTAATACAATCAAATAACATAGGTGATTAAGTCAATCCAAGTAATAGTTTCACAATTTAAAGCCATTTAAACAAGTGAGTTGAGGGAACACAATTATTAAAAACCAATTTAAATTTTGAAACACCAATTTGGGGAAAACCATGACCCTTTATTTATTCACCATAACCATGCACCTCATAATTTTAAAACTATTAATAAAGCATAAACAAGGCATAATAAATCATGAGAAAACAATTTAAGAATCAATAAATGTCAGAATCTCAACCACATCAAAACCCACATTCAAAACCATCCAATTAAACCATTTAAATACATCCTTTTCATAAAGTAAAAATTAGGAAAGAGTAACATGCCTGAAATACCAAAATTTATAGAGAGAATTGAATCCTTGAGCTCTTAGATAACCAAAAACTTCTTGGAAACGCTAAGTAGCTAGACCTTGGAGAGTTTAGAAATAAAAGAGTGTATTTTGATTTGCTAAAAGGTGAAATAATTCCATAAAGGTGTTTTATGGTCATGGATCACAAGTGAGGGAAAGGGGAAATGTCCCAAGTGCCCTTAATTAAAAGCTGAAAAATTATTGCTGGTGACTACGGGTCACTCTGTGACTCGTAAGGTCACATAAAAAATCGTCATCATGAGTCATATTCAAGAGTTTCTATGGCACACACTCACTGTTAACACTATGACTCACCTCATGCAACTCATAAAGTGGCCTTATGACTCATAGAGTCTAAGTCGTATCCAAAATAAAACCATTAGGGTAACTCACTGGTCACCCTATGTTTAGCACATAATGACTCGTATAGAGTCATTAAGACTCATAGATTCTAGTCATTGTCAGGGGAGAAAGTTTGACACATACAGTGGTTGTTCTATGATTTGAGTCTATACAACTCGTATGGAGACCTAACAACTCGTAAAGAGAATCGTTATCTGAGGAAAGAGCTAAAAGATTAGAGATTTCTCAGGTACCAATACTTGGGGTGTTTCAATTAAGGAAAACATATCCATCTATATATAAATATGCCCCATAATCTAAAAGGTACAAGTAAATAACACAGCGCAGGACCATATAAGCCTGTAGGGTGCAAAGTAGTAACATGAATTATACTAATTAACCACATTTAAAAATCATAACCATGGATCTTCCCGTACCATAACCACAATCATAATAAATAATCTCTAAAGTATGAACTCAAATCAAAACTAGTATCTCATAGGTCAGACTTAGAAGCAGAACTCATATCATCAATAATGCTAGAATCGAATCAGTCTTATTATATCCCAAGTATCGAGATAGAATAAACCATCATATTCATAAAACTTTCTTGGTATCAATAGTAAAATGAAGATAATCTAACATGCCTATTGAGTCTCTAATAAACTAATTACAATCTTGGCCTAAAATGGGCTAAAAGGTCCTACTTCTAACCCCGACAATTTATTCTAAGAAAAATTCTACCCAAACTATGCTAGGGTGTTAAATTCCATTACAAGATATTGTATAAGCATCATTGATTCCTAAAATAACAATTCTACCTAAAGAACAAGAAGTTAGGCCAATCACGCCTAATTACGATACCTTAATCGACTAAATAATTTAGTGTATGGCATGAGTATCACCAAGACCTAATTTGCAACCCAAATTATCACTGTATAAGAATCACTAGGTGGTGTATCCACTGGAACATAACTACTAAAATCCTCCTAAAGAATAATCGATTGATATCCCTAACTAAAATAAACACCAGATCCTCCAAGAAGGTCAACCTCTAGTCCAACTGAACAAAGTCCCACCAAAGCACGTGTGGCTTATCCAAAATATAATGCCATAACATAGAAACATAGAAAACTGGATGAACAATAGAAAAATATGGGGCCAAGGCTAACTCATAATTCATCTCTCCTATAGTGCGAAGGTTCTCAAAAGGACCAATATATCTAGGACAGCGCTTGCATTTCTTCCCATACCCCATCACACCCTTCATGGGCGATATTTAAAAGAATACTTAGTATCCAACTCTAAACCTCAAGGAACGAGGTCTATGATCTATGAAACTCTTGCTTACTCTAAGATGACCTCAGCCAATCCTAAATTACCCTGACTCTATCCAACAACTCTTAAAGCAAATCAATACCACTAGTCTAATCTAAAAGGTATCAAACTAACCTATCAAATATCGATAATTGCTACCATATACTGCCTCGAGTGATTCTATATCAATACTTGAATGGCGCCATCTTAGTACTCAATTGATAGCTATTATTATATGGGAACTCCGCTAATACTAAGTGCTGCTCTTATTGACCTCTAAAATAAATAACATAGATCAGAGTATATCCTTATGAACCTTAATAATTTTCTCTGACTTTCCATTCGTCTAAGGCTAAAAAGTGGTGGAAGATCCACATGAGTACGCAATTCTCTTTAATATCTCTCCAGAAGCTAAAAGTGAATACTAAGACCTGATCTGAAACAAAAGATAAAGGCACTTATGAGGTAAAATATCGATACTAAAGGACATCAAAATAGGAAAAAAATGTGCCAACTTGGTTAATCGGTCCACATTGACCTAAAGACCAATGGAACCATAGGAAGAGTAAGGCAACCCACTATAAAATCCATGGTGATCTTCTCCTACATCTACTTGAGAATAGACAATTTCTAAATTAAGCCATCAGGCCTCTGATGCTCAACCTTCTCACGTCGACAACATACATAATGAGCTATGCAATCTACCACATGTCTCTTAATGCCACTCAACGACATTGATATTTGAACCCTTTATAGTTGTATTGTTTTGATATTGGTGATGGAATGATATATTCGGTATATCCATGCTCACTAAATGGTGCAATTCCGACTAAAAACATAGTTTTACTACTATTTTCCTAGAAGAAATTTATTCCCACTTTTCTATTTAAGAAAAGATCCTTTCATAATGGAATCATACCACCTTAATGAAATATTTACAAGATTTTGATACTAATGATGGTATTTTAGAGATTTGACTGAGATAGATTTTGGCCCATGATTTTACTACTATTATTTACTTTTGCCGAGAGATACTCCAACCTCTTTTACAATTTTAAGATGATTTAGTCTTAGGATTTACCTCAGGTAATAGATTTATGGCTCTTTAGCCACCATTTAAGTTTGTGCATTTATAGATGTAAATAAATATGTTTGGTACTAGATGGAGTAGATAGAGGAAGATTATGATAATTTGAAATCCTAGATTAGGACCAAATTAGTGTATACCAATACTCCCAAACCCTCAAGAGGCCCCTTCATCTGTGAGTCATCAAGATAGAGAAGAGAAGCCACCATTAGTCCTGCCTTTATAAGCCATCGAGATAGACAAGGTGTATACACTGGATTAATTTATGGTTTTTGGAGTGGTTATGGTTGTATGGATTTCACTTTTCATTCATCCTTGCATGCACATTGCTTATCACCAATATACCCTTGATTTATCAACCTTATGGGAGGTGCTAGATATGGGTAGTGAGTGCTACTTGTTATATGTTGTGTGCTGATTGGACCCTTTAGGTTATGGGGCATATTTTAGGTATTAATTATCTAGGCTATCCAGTTACTATAATGTTATTATTATGGTTAGTTTGTGACAGGTTGATTATTAGACTGGTACTGCAATTTGATGTATGATTCAGATTTCTTTCTCTTATGGTTATTTTATTACACTTAATTATCTCATGGTTAGACATTATGATTTTAGAGTCTAATTATGTTAGCACTAGTTTATACTATGATTAAGAGGCTTTAAAATAAAAGTATGACTAATCTAGTTCGTACCTTTGAATTATTCTTGTTTATGTATATGTTGATATATATGTAGCTACAGTACTATTTATGATGTATATCCATTTGTTGGACTTTTATACTACTTTATATCCTTTACTGCTCTTTATTATATATTAACTAGTGATATATGGTATAGTGCTTAGGTTTTTGGGTATGCCCAAAATAGAATAGTTTATCCAAATTGCGTTCTTAGCTTTACTATGTTATTTTTCCTAATATTTGGGTGTAGTGACATTCCATCTTGCATGTTATTTATATTTATATTATCTTTGGAGCTTGGTCTGTAGTTCCTTACCAAGTACTATATGTTTGGTAATCATACTACACTTCTATAGCCTGCAAATCATAGTGATTTTCTCGCTATTATTTTATACATCATGTTGAACAGATATAGTTTGAAGACTTAGGGTGAGATCTAGCATTCAAAGTATTACTAATTTCTTGATTATGTACTAGAGTAATCTCTTTATTGTATTCAAAGATGGGTTGTACCTATCTATTCATTTAGTACTTCATTATGTAATCTCATTATTGCATTTGAAGCTCTTGTATTAGTTTTACCAGGTTTTGGGACTATCTTATATTTAGTTTATTCTTTTATTATTATTGGTCCACTATTTTTATTTAATTCTATTAGTAGTCCGTTACTAGCAGTTCTAGACTATGGGTTGAATTACCTACTTGTGGGTTATAGTAGGTGCAATCATGACCTGAAGAATTAGGTCGTGATAAATTAGTTTTAGAACTTAGGTTTTTGGGTGTGTTGGTATAAGAGCTAAGCATCTAATCGAGTCCTGCAGATTAGTTCAGAGATGTGTATAACCTATCTTTAGGAGGCTAGAGGGAATTTGTAGGAAATTCTATTCTTGACTCCTTGTTGTATGTCTGAATGTCTATGATACTCAAGTGCATTCTTTGACTTTCTTTTGTCCTTGATGGATGATGTAAGGTTGTCGATAGATATAGCTAGGACTTTAGCATGCATTTCCATAGCTTCAATGCTATACAGATGAGGGACTCAAGTATGGATATTGAAGATATTCATGTCAGTCAAAGAATTTAAGGCCACCCCTAGCTTTGGTAGAGTTTGGACTGCTTCATTTTTCGAGATTCAGCATTAGGGTCCTGAGTCCCTATGGAAATACTTCAAAGCCAGGGATGAAATTTGGTTCTTAGAGTAGTTCTCAAGTTAAAGTTTTGTTTATCGGTGTTTAGCAGGGTTCCTTAGTAGTTTTTGAGTATGAGAACGAGTTTTTAGAGTAAGCTAGATACAATCTTATGCTATATCTTTTTGAGCATGAGATGGTGTATGGATTTGTTAGAGGATTAATTCTACCACTCTATTTGGCATTAGAGTATTTGATAGCTGCTGGGTCTTCCTTCTCTTGGGTTGTTGACCATGTGAGGGCCATAGATAGAGAAAGTATTGAAACTTATAGAGTTAGTAGTAAGAGGCTATATCATCAGTATCGTGCTATTGGTATTATATTTGAGAGCGAGGATCCTTTAGGGGGAGGTTAGATTTACTGTAGCCTATTGGTTTCTATGCAGATTGAGTGCCTTTTACGTTAGTCATGGTGATCACAGTGGGAAGAGTTCTCTTCAAACCTTATAGAGTATTCAATAAGGGTTTTTAGGATGTGGCAACCATTTTGGTTCAGTACCTCATAGTATGTTAGGAGTTTGTTATGGCTTTTGTGAGATTTGTTATTTGTCTAGAGAGTGCCCCAAGTGTGAATTAGTGGCTTAGGTAGGGTTAACATGTGGTCCCTATTATCCTAGAGCTTTGGAGGTGTGTTATGATCGTAGAAAGAATGACCATCTCAATTGAGAGTGCCCCTAGTGCTGATTGGTCAATTAATTTAGGTCAACCTATGTTTCTCTCCAAATTAGGGCCTTAAGGGTTTGCTACGACTATAGGGACTTTGATCATTGATCCAGAAAGTATCCCCGGTGTGGGATCAGTAGTCTTTTAACTTGTTCAGATCAGTCTCATATCATGGTGGAATCTTTGGTTAGAGGCAATGAATTTAGTACCTTAATGGATGATTCATACCCTCAATTCAAGTTTGGACCTACTCAGATTTATACTTTCTTGGGCACATTAGGCATGTCACTTTGAATTTCATCATGATAGATGCGTCTTTTGTTTCTTGCCTTTACCTTTTTATTTGAGTATAGTGGGGTTTTCATACCCATCTATGATTATGTGTCGTGGTAGGTTTATATTAATTTTTGTGTGCCTTTGTGTGGAGGTCATGATTTTTTTACTACCCCTCTGTAGATGATTTCTTTAGCAATGGATTGAGTAGATTAATATTAATTTCTCCCTAGGGGTGTAGCATTTGGGTTTTAATCCCATTTACCTTGGCACTTTGGTTTTCTTATGGAACTAAAGTGGTACTGGTTTTTGATGTTCATTTTTGGTACCAACTATTCCTGATACTGATATGTATATTATTATTATTATTATTATTATTATTATTATTATTATTATTATTATTATTTCCATAGTTTGATATTTATCAAACCTCGCTTGATAGTTGGCTATGCTAGCGTTATATAGTTAAAATTTCTTTTCTCCCCATTCTTATTTATTAGTTTGGGCGGCTAGCTGGGTTTGATGATTTCTCTCTTATAGTAAGACGAGGTTGGTTGTTTTTCTCTTTTTTTGGTAAGTCTAGACTAATTGTTGAATGTGTTATGACAGTGAAGGTAAGTTGGTCTTTCGTGGTTATGTATGGTTTTAGAGTTAGAGATTTGGTTAGGTAGCATATTTCTATGGTTGATGTGTTTGGGATTCATTTTTCCAATTTGACTAGTGCATCACTCGGTATTGGTTTTGATGTTGATCTCAAAGGTATTGATTTTTCTTTCAGGTTTGTTGGGTTTATCTCTTGGTGATGGTTTGATCTTGGTATTGGTATGGAGTTGGATACTTTGCTCTTATCGTGATGTAGTTCTTTTTCTAATGAAGTTAAGAGAGTTGATGATAGGTGATCTTTCTTGTGACCCCTTCTTCAGTTGGTAAAGTAGATATTCATTGATAAGGTGGAGTATTGGATTGCCAATGTCAGGTTAGGCTTACATTTCTCCAATTTTCTAGATTTTGGCTATTACTAGTACATTTTGTAGCCTTGGTGAGTTCTTGGGTGGTTTATGACCTCCAATGGATATGAAGATGCTTGCTATTCTTTTAGCCTGTGGTTATCCTTCTTTGTGATTTTGTTCTTCAGCTATATTATAATTTCATCTCTGGCCCAATAAGGATATGTCTGATTTGGACATTAAAGTTGATTTGGGTATTTACCATTAGTTTAGAATTGTTGGCTTAATTTGGATTTGAAACCTTAGAATGACAGCTTAGAGGTTATGACAGACTTAGAGTGTGGACGCTTACCTATTTGCAGGGTAGTTTTGGATCATTAAGATTGGACGGTTCAGCCTTAGTGTTGTGATTCAGCTGGCAGTTGTTGAGCATGGGTGCAACCTTTGTTTTCAGATTTGTCTCAATTTAGGTTTCACTTATAGAATGGCTAAGCCTAGTATATGTCTACCTATTCAATCTTTTTTTATTTGGATTGATTGGTGTCCTTTGATGTTTAGATAATAGTCCATTCGCACGACGCTGGTTTCTTCTATCTCGACCTTGATTTTTTGTTTTTGTCAGAATTTTAGATGATGTAATTCATAAGAGTAGTATACTTGAGTTGGATCAACAAGGTTTTACCCTCAGTTGGTGGGGTATCTTGGAGCAGATTGTTCAGTAGTGAGTATTGTGCTTCATACTCTTGATTGTCAATTTTGAGGCTTATTTGAACTAATTATAGCATCAGCGTAGATTGCAGACCTTGGTTATGTCCATTTATGTGCTCAGGTAGCGCCTTATCAATTTATTCTCATGCTTGACATTATGGATTTCTAGTGGATTGAATTTTGTTCTTTGACGGTAGTGTAATGGGATTGAACAGATAGGACTAGGGAAAATTTGTTCTTGGTTTAGAGTGGATAGCAGTTTTAAAATAAGAAAAAGAAGGTTTTATTTAGATATTAGAGTTGGTTGAATGACTCATGTCTTGGACTTCCTTATACTTGGATAAGTATACCTTAGTTATATAGGTATCAGTGTGTTATCAGTGTGTTATCAGTGTCTTGTGGTTGTGATTTGCGTACATCAATGTTTCTTAATTTAGTTGAAGGCTAGTCGGTGGATGAGGTTGAGTCTTAGTTGTTTGAGAAGAGAAGAAAGAAAGTTGGTTTAAAAAGGGATACTTATGGCTAAATAACTTGGAAGTGTTGTGTCTTTTCATTATCTTGGAAGTTATGCTCAAAGCATGCAGGCCCAGTTCTTTGTCCTTTTGAGCTTTCGTGAACTTTTAATTTATTTGACTTTTACAGATGAAAGTCCTTTTAGTAAGGGATATTGTAATGACCCTCCTTGTTATTTCCCCAATTTGTATACATTTTTAGCATTTTGATCTTTTCTACAGCGTCTTCAGGTCATTTGTGACTTTCTAGAACTGTCGCTTCAGTTATTAGAATATTTGTTTAGATTTTAAGGTTATTTCCTTATTTTGGAGCTCTCACTATTTAGGATTTGGTCTCAAACCAAAACTCCTCATAGATGACCTTAGAATTATGACAACACCATCAACTCTAGAACATTGATTTTAGGTTAGGGGGTCCCTTGATTTGAAGAATCCTAGGTTTGGACCCTTAGAAAATTTCCAGGAACCTCATTCTTTAGACCTGTTAGGACTCATGGTACGAGCCGTAAGCTGGGGTATGAGTGGTGAAGGCCTGTCATAAGCAAGCCAGGGTTAGTTGATGGGATGGACTTGGACACTGGAATGGATACAACTTGAGGGTATGAGTCATAAGGCATGGGTACGAGTTCTATTGGTAACCCGTAAAGTGGTCAGTGCTTGATCTTCCTGGTATTACATTCTGCCAGGGATCCGAATCATATGTTGAGGTTATGACTTGGTTAGATGAGTCTTATACTGGACTTTGTTTGATCCAAGGTTAATGATCGGTTACGATTAGGTGGGTATCAACCATAAGCTAGGTTACGACTCATAAGGAGGTCAGTCATAACCATGTGTCGGGTTTTTGTGGGATTTAAGTGGGGGTATTCTGGACATTTCCCTACTTACCCTAATAAGGACCCACGACTTCTAATAAACTTAGGATGTCATTTACCCTATTATTTTATTCTTAAACACTTGTAATCTCTTCCAAAACGTATCATAATACTCTTAAGAGCTTTTAAGGCAAAGAGCCAGGGTTTCAACTAAGGCATTACTTTGGGGCTTGTCTTGGTGAATTCTTTGCATCAATCTTTTTTTTTAAGGCATCATTCTCTTCCCTACTTGTAATTTCAATTAATGGCATGGTTATATGGTTGATTTCATGGTTTTTACTTTTGCATGGTTTTGGTTTTCAATCATTGATTTGGGGGTTTTGATGTTAAAGGCTTGGTTATGATTTCTTATCATTTTCATTATGATTTCTATGAATTAATGGTGGTTTTGGATAATGGAATTGCATGGTAATAGAATTTGGTTTTGGTTATACAATGCCCCCAAGGTGTTTTATAAAATGCTTATAAAGATATATCTATTGCATTGACTCTTTTAAAAACGGAACTCTTGCTTGTTTTCAGCTTATGCATGAAACTATAAATGGTTTACAAAGGTTAAAGGTTAATTGGTTATGCTTGTGGAGAACATGGTCTCCTAGGAGATTAATATGGTAAAACGGAAAGGGCACCGAGAGTCCCCTTAATCTAAATGGTTTGGCTATGGATAATGCTTGCAAGTATGGTGGTATGACGATACCACTAGTATATCAAATAGCCTTGGTTAATAAATAGGTAATTAGATTATTTGGGCTTGGTTTTAATTGGGTATTAATGGCGGGGGGTGTAAGCTAAGCCATGGAAGTGGCGATCCTGGGGGGATCAAAATTAGAAACTCATATTTGCCAATATGAGGAGTTTTCGATGGCCACGTGTGAGTGTTATATTTATATTGAAGGGATGTGCTAGTCATCTCGGCATATTGCTTGGTCGTGCAACAACACGCACCGAGACTTTTTCAGTAGGGAGAGTCGAACCCATATGGCCTGTAGTTGGTAGGATAGCTAAGCTACATAACCTAGGTTAAGGTTTTAAATAGCATGCTAAACCCGGTCCCTTTTCCCAGCACTTATATATATAATGGTTGTTTGTATTAGATAGTTTTCAATAGGTTCTGATAAATGGCATTACTTTATCCTTATACCAAGATTCATGCTAGTGTTCAACCACTAACTCATCTACTGGTGGATGTATACCCACGCTATGTAGGAATCAGATGTTCAACTCCTCATTCATAGTAATTGTTTTGGGGATAGCTTATTGGACTGAAGTGGTTAGCTTCCATTCTTTCGAAAGGAATCATTTCATGTTGGACACTTAGACTTATTATTTTTTTTCGGATATTGGTTTTGGCCATGGTTGGGGGCACGTCCCAACTGGATATTTGTATTCTATTGGATAGGGTTGGAATGAGCGGTATCTGTATTGGTGTTAGCCTTGGCATTGGAATAAGTTGGGAGGTTGGCATCATCAGACATAATTTCTCGCTGTTCCATCATATTGCATTTTGGGTTTGACTTTCGTATTATGTTTCTATATTCTCTTTGGTTTGGTATGGTAAGGATGGTTGGTTTGGTATGGATAGACTTGGTTGGGTCAGTCATGGTTGTGACTGTATCCCAAATTCTTCATGAGAAAATTGCGCAATCTTGTTATATGCTCGAAATTCAGCTCATTTAAGGCTGTATAAGGTGGTTCAATTTTAGTTAAGGGGGTGGTCCTCAGTCCTACATGGACTTGGGATGCCCATAACGACAAGGCCCCCAATTCGAGCTACATCATAGTTCAGGTCTCGAGGCTTCTGGACTCATTTTGGATACTTGGCGGATTATATGAAAAATGGAACTATTGGTTTGTAATGACCCTCCAAGTCATTTTTTGTATTTCCATTTATTTTTAAGGTTTAAATCTTTTCTATAGCTGCCCAAGTAATTTATGACTTGTTGAAACTGACATTGCCGTTACCGCACAGTTCATTTGGTTTTTAGAGCAAATTTGCTATTTGAAGCCTTTATTGGTTCACATTGGCTATTGGGCAAAAACTTTAGTCAAACAACCTCATATGCCAATTTTGACAGTTCTAACATCTCCTGAACAACAATTTTAGGTTAAGAGGACCCTTGGTTTGTGTACTGAGGCTCCCAGACACATTTCAAGCTATTGGTTGGTAATTAAGAAAAATGACAAGTGTATATGGGACCCACTTTTTTATTAAAATGACCTCTGATTGAAATTTTAACTGCATCATTGGGCTCGGGATGTCGAATTTGATATGGTATAATAATTCATTTGCATATATGGGATTTTGAATGAATTTCAAGGCGTTGGACGAGACTTAGAAAAATTCCAAGTCTCAGTTGGTGTCTGGTGCTTCACGTACGCGACTAGCAGGTCGCTTAAGCTACCTGTCTTGGCCCTTTGGTATCGCATAAGTGAAGTGTATGTCACATAAGAAAATGTTTCTTAAGTACTAACAACATCACTTACGTGATATATGATGAGTCTGCTAGTCGTGGACGCGACACCTGGTTGCTTAAGCTACTCAGTGTTTACTTAATTGACACCCGTGGGCCTGGGAAGGGTATAAATATCCCACTTAGCCTAATTTTCACCATTTTTCCTTTATTCTCTAGATTTTTGAACCCCAAAAAGTGGGAATTCTTAGGAGAGTAGATTGTGGGTGTTTTTGGAGCTTCGATAACATTTATTTACGCATTGTCCGTTGAATTTGTGGTAAGTTTCCATTAATTTCATGGTTAATTTCTCTATCTTTTTCTAAAATCTATAAAATCTTGGTATGCGGTTAAGAGGGTCAACAATAGGATGATGTCAATTAGGCTAGTTATTAGAGGGTCTTCTTGGAATATTATTAGTGCGTATGTAACCCGTGTAGTCTTTAATGATAAAGAGAAGAAGAGATTTTGGGAGGATTTGGACGAGATTGTGAGGAGTGTCTCAAGTAAGGAGAAACTTTTCATTGGAGGGGATTTCAACGGGCACATAGGGTCTTCTTCGAAAGGTTATGATGATGTGCATAAAAGACATGGGTTCGGTGTAAGGAATGTTGAAGGAATGGCACTTCTGAACTTTAATCAGGAGTTTTGATTGACGGTAGTTAATTCAAAATTTCCCAAGAAGGATGTTCACTTGATTACCTTCTGTAGTTCAGTGGCGAAGACTTAGATTGACTTCTTGCACCTTAAGAATAGGGGTAGGGGAATTTGGAAGGATTATAAGCTCTTATCGAGTGAGAGTCTTTCGACCCATCATAGGCCTTTAGTGATTGACTTGGAGATCATAAAAGAGAGAAGGAAGAGAGGTATGGAGGATCAACCGAGGATTAGATGAGGCAGTAGGACTTTGGTTAGTGCACTGGATATAGGGGATAATTTGATGGCAAGAAGGGATTGCGGGAGTGAAGGGGATATAAATAATATGTGGAATGATACTGCAAAATCATTAGAGTGATAGCTATAGAGGGGTTGGGGGTCTCAAGTGGTCGTTTGGGCAAGCACCAAGGGGACTGGTGGTGGAACAAAGAGGTGAAGGGGAAGGTGGAGGCCAAGAAAAGAGCGTTACCGCTTTAGAGGTACCAGCTTAGCGTGCTAGTCTACTAAAGGAAATAAGGTCCGGTTTAGCGCTTTCAACTAAATCGGATAAGGGCCGCTAAAACGGCCTTGCCCAGATGGTCGTCGGCCGCTAAAGCGACCAAGTGGAGCTTTAGCACACACCGCTAAAGTGGCCAAAGTGGTGGTTTAGAGGCTGCACCTTCTGATTGGTGTATTAGCTATGGAGACTTGGAATTCCTAGTCTTTGCAGACCCCTCGGGATTCATCCATAGAACCGAGTATTCAAACAAACTATGCTACCCCACT
Organism: Capsicum annuum; assembly: GCF_002878395.1. Classification (NCBI taxonomy): domain Eukaryota; kingdom Viridiplantae; phylum Streptophyta; class Magnoliopsida; order Solanales; family Solanaceae; genus Capsicum; species Capsicum annuum. The sequence continues at coordinate 164,528,429 of NC_061113.1, forward strand.
GAATTCGGTGCTCCAAACTCAATATATAAAATTTTTAAAAAGAACATTGTTTTCACAGAGTTGACACCCGAGACCTATTTTCATACTTTTTGAATGAAGGGTCAAAATACGATACAAAAGCCGTAAAACCACACCAACCATGGTACCAATTTAAAATCAATATTTTGGATTTGCTGGCGTAATTCGTTTTGCCATCCGATGCATAGATTAATAAATGTTGACCAAAGTCAACTGTAAGCTTTTCAAGCCACCAAAAATCACAAACTCACACAAATCACAGTAAAATACATTAGGAACTATGCCAATCATCCTCACACTCCAAAAATACCATAATACAACCACGGGGAGGGGTAAAATAGTTAAATCACACAAAAATAAATATTTCACTCAAATTACCAAAAGTTAGATCATTACATCATCCACCACTAAGAATCTAGTTCGTCCTCGAACTAAGGGCACTAGAAATACCTGAATCCACAAAAAGCTTGGAATAACTACCACACATATTTGATTCGACCTCCCAAGTAGACTCATCTATAGGACAATGCCTCCACTTGACCTTAACCACATAAATAACTCTAGAATGCAACAGTCTAACATCGCTAGATAGAATGGAGACAGGTTCCTCAACAAAAGACAATCACTTATCTAACTGGACTGAATCCCAATGAGTGATACAAGAATCATCCGAAATGTAATGCTGAAGCATGAAAACATGAAAAACTGGATAAATAGTTGATAAATCTAGGGGTAAGGCTAATTTATAAGCCATATTTCCAATAGTCTAAAGAATCTCAAATGACCCAATACACTTGGGGCTAAGCTTTACCCTTTTCCCAACTTCATCACGCCCTTTATGGTCGACATATGAAGGAAAACTAGATCACCCTTACTAAATATCAAGGCACGAAGTCTACGATCCGTATAGCACTTTTGCCTACTCAGAGTCACTCAAAGATGACCCTGAATTACTTGGACTCCATCTAAAGACTCACAAAACAAGTCCATACGTCGAGATCTAATGTAAGAAACATCAAACCAACCAATTGGAGAGCGGCAATGCCTACCATGCAATGCCTCTAATGGAGCCATCTTAATACTAGAATGGTAGCTGTTATTATACGAAAACTCAACCAAAGCTAGATGCTGCTCTCACTGACCACCAAAGTCCATGACACAAGGGCAGAGCATATCCTCAAAAACTTGAGTAATCGCTTCAATTGACCATTGTAATGGGGTTGAAATACAGTACTAAGATCAACTCGGATAACTAACTCCTCTTGAAAAGTTTTCCAAAAATGGGATATGAATACCGAACCTTGATCATAGATGATAGAAACTGGCACAACATAAAGATGGGCTATCTCACGAATATTGAACGGGCCAACCTCTTAGTATTGAGAAAATCCTTAACCAGAATAAAATGAGCAGATTTGGTCAACTGATCCTTGAAGAACAAGATGCTATTAGGACCATGAGAAGTATGAGACAATCTGATCATAAATTCCATTGAAATTTACTCCCATTTCAACTTAGGAATGGGTTATTTCTAAAGCAAACTACCAGGCCTCAAATGCTTGGCTTAAGCCTGTTGGCAACATAGGTAATAAGCTACAAAATTTGCTACATCCTTTCTCTTACCACCCCACTAGTAATGCTGTCTCAAATCTCAGTACATCTTAGTCACTATTGGATGAATATAATTCCTGGAACAGTGAGCCTCCTAAAAAATCAATCTAATCAAATCACCCTCTCTCAGCACAAAAACTCGACCACTAATCCTCAAGAAACCAGATGAATCAAGTGACGCTTCCTTAGCCTCACCACTTAACACCTTATCCCAAATCACTCTCAACCTAATATCATCAAACCGATAAGCCCGAATCTGCTCCAACAAGGCAAACTGCCCTCCACACATACCAAAATATATCCAGGTGTTAAAATATCAAGACCAATCATTTCATTAGAAAACGACCGAGCCTCCAAGGAAAAAGGTATCTCCTGAGTCAAAAGATCTGCCAAGCTACCCATACTAGTCGTCTTTCTATTCAAGGCATCAAAAACTACATTAGCCCTGCCCGGATGGTAAAAAATTTTCAAGTCATAATTCTAAAGCAACTCAGGCTAATGGTGTGGCCTTATATTTAGATCTCTCTAGATGAAGAAGAATCGAAGGTCAATGATTCAAGAAAATCTCACAATGGACTCCCTAAAAGTAGTGCCACCACAACTTCAAAGAAAAAACAACAACGCATAACTCCAAATCATGGAGAAGGTAATTTTTCTCATGGGGCTTCAACTGACCAGAAGTATAGGAAAATTACCTTAACCTCTTGCATTAACACAACACCTAAACCAACACCTGAAGCATAAAAAAAGAGCATAAAACCCACGTCTTTCTTGGGCAGAGTCAACATAGGAGCTGAAGTCACCAAATCCTTGAGCTTTTGCAAGCTTTCCTTACTAGCATGGAACCACTGAAATGAAATCTTCTTTTGAGTCAACTTTGTTAATGGAGCTGCAGTAGATGAAAATCCTTTAACAAAACACCAATAGTAAGCTACTAAATCAATAAAACACCAAATTTTGATAGGAGAAGTTGGTTTATCCCAATCACAACCTGATGTAATCTTGGTCGAGTCAACCATAATACAATACTTGGTCTCCACATAACCCAAAAATAAGATTGACTCAAATAAAAAATCACACTTAGAGAACTTAGTATACATTTTCTCATCTCTCAATCTCTTGAGCACAATCTGCAATGCTCCTCATGATTGCCCTCAATCATGGAATAACCAAGATATCATTTATTAATACAATGAAAAAAGAGTTAACACACGGTCGAAATACCCAATTCATCAACTCCATAAACATGATTGGGGCATTGGTCAACCCAAAGATCTTGGTGATACCCGAATCTCAAATCAATCTTCGAAAATACCAAAGCACCTTGAGCCGAAAATCATCTATACAAGGAAGATGATACTTATTCTTAACCATCACCTTGTTCAATTATCAATAATTAAAATGCATAAACATAGACCTATCTTTTTTCTTAAAAAACAAAACAGTCACACCCTAAAGTGATACACTAGGTTAGATAAATCCTTTATCCAATAACTCCTGTAACTGATCCTTTAATTTATTCAACTCAATTTGGGTCAACTTATAATTAGGAATAGAAATGGGTTAGGTGCCCGGATCAACATCAATGGAAAAGTCAATATCACAATTCTGAGGTATGCTAGGGAAATCCTTAGGGAAAACATCCATGAAATCACAAAAAATATAAATAAAATCCATAGAAGAAGGTGAAATAACACCAGTATCACAAATATGAGGCAAATTAGAAAATTACCTTTTTTATCCAAACGACGATCCTGAAGAAAAGATATAACTCTCTTGGGATCGGAATGAAGCATATCCTTCCAAGATATCCTCGACACCCCAGAAAGCTAAGGTCATGATCCCAACATAACAATCTAGGACAACACAATAGGGAGCTAACTAGTCCATACGCAAGATAATGTCGAAGTCGACCATATATAAGATAAGAAAATCTAGCCAAGTCTCACGCCCAACAATACAAGATAGGTACACCTTGATCCAATACTAAAGAGTCTCTTATAGGAGTAGATACACGAGTAGGCACATTAAACGGCTCACAAGAAGAATCAAAACCCAAAGCAAAATATGCAGGCACATAGAAGAAAGTCGATCAAAGCTCAAATAATATAAATGCAAATCTGATACAAACATTAATGATATCTGTGACGACAACGTCAGAATCATCTACCTTTGTCCTAGCAGGTGTAGCATAATACTAAGTATGTCCACCACTAGACCGTGTATTCCCTCGATAACCACCATGGGCATCACTACCTTTGTCGTTTGCATCTCTAGTAGAACCTCTACCTTTCTTACCTGATATAGGGTTAGCTCTGATAACACAATAAGGATAATACTTGGACCAATGGCCAATCTCACCATACAGTTAGCAACCCCTAAACTTGCCCTGATAATGTACCCTCTTAGAACTCCCCTGAGAAGCTAGAGGAATAGACCCAATCATTCTCGTTTGATCTACTATACTCTTAAATGACACCTATACACTACCATCTAAGTTGTTGCTCACTGAGGAGTAGGAGGCATAACGAGTCCAACTAGCTTAGATCCCGTCTGTGGAAGTATCACAGACAAAGGATGAACTCCTGATCTCGGATTACCATACTCAGATACTAGCATAAAAAGAGGAATAACACTCAGAGTTGGAGGAACACCAAGCAAACTCGAAGGAGCTCCCTCAAAACAAGTCAATAATCGAACCAATAACCCCTCCAAGACTAAGGTACAAGAATACCGAGGGACCATGATAGGACCCATATCTTCAACATTCTCATATCGAGGCTCAAGGGAGAATCCCCTACTCCTACCTCTAGATGGGGTAGAAGCTCATGACCATCCTCGACGTTGAACCCAACCACGACTCCCAACTCACCCTCTAGACTGGGCTCTCTTCTCAGATAATGGATCTGAATCACTATCCTTACTGGATCTAGTCTTCACCATCTATGTATAAAAAGTGAAATATAACTTTGAGAACAAGGTATGAAAGATCCGTACGATGTATAATGATTAAGGAAATTTTCCTAAAGACATCTTATAGCCTCTCAAACATAGAATGCATGTCTCTGTACTGATCTATTAGACTCTATAAGACTTCCCATTCTTACACTATTGGGACCAATGAACCTGACTGCTCTAATACTAATTTTTCATAACCCAAAAATCAAGGGTCATGATGGCACTTATCACGATAAGCCTTAACAAGTAAACCAATCACCCAAACTGATATGAAATAAAAAATTAATACTAAAACCCAAGGCAAAAGCCCTAGAACGGAGTTAAAATACACATATATATAGTAAAAGGGGAAACATAATCAATATCCTAAACCAAATCCCAAAACCTCGTGTTACAAGTAAGAACCACTAATATAACTCCAAGTCAAAATATATATAGTATATCCAGAAAGGAACCAACTTTGTCTCTGAATACAGCAAGAAATAGTCTCAATAAGAAAAGGTAATGTCCAACTTCGGATGCCTAGATTAGTAGCTACCTTGAATAGATAAAAAATGCCACTTGAATCAGCTATCCATATGGCGCACACGTACCTAGATCTGCACCAAAAAGGTGTAGTAGGGATGAGTATGGTCCACTTGTACTCAATAGGTATAAAAGGCCTATTAAGCAAAGTAGAAAACAAATATTAACACAAACTATGGGCACATTACTTGAAATAAGAAAATATCCTAAACGGTAGCTCACACTATATGCATAAATAGTTCTACTATATACACATATAACAATAACAGGTAGGGGAAAGAAGAACAAGTATACATATACTCTAAATACAAGTGCAAAAAAATAGAGCAAATGGAGAGATGTTAAGTCACAAATAGAAATACAATCACATAACAAGCACAATATATGGAATATAATGAAGAAAAAAATGATGATGATAATGATGAAGATACACTAGGTCATCACACAACCTCCATATACACCTACCGAGCTTAGGTATGGATATAGGATCCACGAGAGTTTCATCAAACCATACCTACCATACTAAGCTATAGACGTAGAACTCATGGTGGTTCGTCAATCTATATACAATCAATATCCAATACCAATATCCATGACTTCTCATAGGCATATCCCTCAGAGAGGGTCTATAAAATCCAATATCCATGACTCCTCTCTAATACATCCCTTAGAGTGGGTCAATAATGATGTCATAATCTGGTGTTTCCAATGTTCCTGGTGTTTCCAGTAATTTCAGGTGGTACCAAAGTTTCATGATCACATATATGACATAAGACACAAATCAAGCACAACATTCAACAAAAACTGGTGTATAAAGTATAAGATGCAATGCTAATGATGATATAATGCTCATAACCAACCAAAATCAGAACAAAAAATATCTAACAAGTTTACCAACCATATGAACCAGGTATCCACTCAAATCCACTAAACATTCATGATTTATTGTGATATAACCATCAAGTATAACATGCCAGAAAAATGTTATTGATACCACATAATTCCATAAATCTAGGCTTTTTTCCACTAAAAAGAATGTAACCAAACATACATATTTCAATACCAGGCCAACAACAACATATAAGACTCCGTATGATCACACATAGCAATTAATGTCTCAAAACCATCAAATATTATCCACATAGGCCTCTACACGAGCACATAAATCACCTAAACACATTTTCCATAATGCAACCCTATACCAATAGCATGCTTTTAAATTATTAGCAACTACCCAACCCAATCTAAAGAAAGTAAATCCATAACCTACCTTGGATGCCAGAAATTAGACTAGACAACCTTCTACATGGAGCCTTTCCCTCCCGAATGGACCCAAAATCAACAAAGCATACAAATATAAAATCTATGCATTAAACTAAAATCAACGATACTCTTATTGTTTATTTTTGAGTCGAGGACAAAAATTAACATTCAGAATGGGTCTTTGAAAAAGAAGGGTAAAATTGTAATTTTAGTCCAAAAACATATTTCCCAAGATTAAAGAAACTTATAGGAGAAAATCCAAGTGGAAATAGAGTGAATATGGGTTTTGAATCAAAGAGATTATAATTTTGTCCTTCTGAACCATAAATTCCACCTTCAACTACAGGCTTAAACAAGATTGTAAATGATAAAATTGAAGAAAAGTAGTTGAAATAGGAGTTTTTGAGCTTACCTAAGCTTAGAAAATGGAAGAAAATACTTAGAAACTTGATCCCCAAGCTTCAAGTTTCAAAAATTCTAAAGAAATCCAAAAAAGTATTCTTTATACCCAGGTGTCAGGTATTGGTAAAACGGTCAAGAGGATGCTTTAGCGGTCACTACTAAAGTGGTTAAGTACCTCTGTAGTAGTACCCGCTTAGCATGCCAGTTCACTAAAGCAGACAAGGGTTGCTTTTCTGCCTTCTGCTAAAGCAGATAAGGACTAATAAAGTGCCCTTGCCTAGCCGGTAGTCGGCCACTAAGGTGACCAAGTATCAATTTAGAGCACATCAAAGCGGCCAAAGTGGCACTTTAGCGGCTGCACCAATTTTAGAGACTTGGAATTTGAAGTCTCTACACACCCTTCAAGATTCATTCAAAGTATCAAGTACATAAAAAGACTAGGCTACCCCATTAAATTGGATGCTCCAACTCCATGGTGATATCAAATTTTTGAAAACAACATTATTTCATAGAACTGACACTTAAGGCCTATTTCACAGTTTCCAAATACAGGGTCAAAATAATATATAAAAGTCGTAAAACCACACCAATCATGTTACTAACCTAAAATGGATATTCTAGATCTGCTGGTGCAGTCTTTTCATCCAACACATAGATTAATAAATGTTGACCGAAGTCAACTATAAGGCTTTTCAAGCCACCAAAAAATACAAACTCATATAAATCACATTAAAATATAGCGGTAACTATGCCAATTATCCCCACAGCCCAGAAATTCCATAATGTAACCAGAAGAAGGTTAAAATGTTCAAATCACACAAAAATAAATATTTCACACAAATCACCATAAGTCAGGTCATTACAAATTAGAAATATCAATAAAATACCTTTAATCAATAGCCAAAATTTAAGTATCCATGCATAAAAAAAGTACCAATCCCTAAACAAAACACCAAATCTGCTCATAATCGATTGGCAGAATAGAAGTAACAATCCTAGCCAAGTCATGAAATCAAACCTCATACTTTAAAAAAAAACTATGGAACCATGCTCTAATCTTGAGAACTGGTCCCTCAGATGATCTTTAAGACTACGAGGCATATACTTCTCTAAGAAAACCTTAGGAAATCGAGTCCATGTCAACATGGGAGATCCAAATAGTCTGGAATCAAGATAATCTCTCCACCAATGTCAAGTTGTTAGATTAAACTAAAAAGTAGTGTAATTAGCACCACGAGTCTCAACTAGGCCTAAATTATGGAGCCTAAAATCTTAAGAAACCAAGAACTCATCAGCATCCTCGCTGGATGCCCCCAAAAACCTAGACGGAGTTAATCTTAAGAATCTACCCAAGATATTTTATTTCTTAATAGACATAGCAGGCTGGGCGACTATCGGCCAAACGACTACCAATAATGAAGAAATCTCAACACTGAGAGTTGCAGCTACAGGCCGTACTCCCACCCCAGTACCACTTTGGTTAGCAAATAGAGTACCATAAGATGGTGTACTACTAACTAAACCTAAGAGCTAAACAAATGCATTCTTGAGCAATGGTAAAAAGGTAATCCCTAGTGGAGCCTGGGCTAGCCTTTGGCCTACCATTGGTTGGGTGGTGGAATATCTGGCATGGGAGTAGTAATAGGGTCTGGTGAAGTCTCCTTACCTTGATCTATGGTTTGGGTTGCATCTCTAGTTTTTCCCAACCTTAGGGTTATCCACATACTCTGGTAAGACCCCAAGTAGGAAATTCAGGGTCCTCATCTTGTATAGTTATAGCACGTATCCTAGCCATTTATGAAAGAGTGAAACTAAATGAATCATAGAAACCAACTCAAACTCTTAACATAAAATGAGTGAAGGAAGTAAATATCTCCTAGATATCATCGCTCCCATCTGTAGGACTCTACACTTCTTCTTATACTAATATTGCTCTAATACTAATTTTCCACAACCCGATTTCATGGGTCATGATGGCACCTACTTTATCACTCCAGTAAGTAAGCCAAACCATAGCCCAAAGTAATGACCAATGGGCTAGTTGGTGGAAAATAGCACAAATGACGAAATTATGAAAGAAGCTAAATTACAAGACATGAATCATAAAGACATAACATAAACCGAGAGGAATACAAGAAAAGTAATGTCATCCATGACCTAGTATAGTTGGTACAAAAGCCACTAATTAAATGAAATGATTACTATACAAGTCAACATACAATAGTCTTAAAATTAAAAGGACTATGCAAAAACAGAAGATGGTGAAATGGTTACTCCAGCTCCGAGAGCTTGCCTTGTCTTTGAACTCTGACCAACACAAACTCTGACCAACATAGACACAACATCAAGGCGACAACTAGTACTCAAATCTACACCAAGATGGAATAAAAATGTAGTATGAGCACAACAACCATGGGTATTCAGTGGCATCATTAGCCTACTGAGAAAAATCATAAAATAAATATAATAAATTATGAGATAAGTAAGCTAAGTCAAGGGAGAAAGGAAACCTATAATAATGTTATCAATACTGTAAGTAAATGATGGAATGTCAATAATAAGGAAAACATAACAACCTCTTCATAACTGCCCCCCATAAGCCAGAAGGTATAAGTAAAGTAATCAAGATAATGTGGGCCCCTATAATCTCAAAGAGTGCAATCATGGAGAAGTAGTAACATGAATTATACTAATTAACTATATCTCAAAATTAAAATCATGGATCCTTCTATGCCATAGAAACAATCATAATAAATAACCTCTGAATGTCAAACTCAAATCAAATCTAGTATCTCATATACTGGACTTGAACTAGAACTCATATCCTCAGTAATGCCAAAACTAAATTGGTCTTATCTTATCCCAAGTATCAAGAAAGAATGAAACATCGTGTGCCTAAAACATTATTGGTATCAATAATGCAATTAAGATAGTGTAACATATGTATTTATTCTATAAGGAGTTAATAACAATCCTCGGTAAGATGGGAGGGAGGGGCCCACTTATAACCCTAACAATCCATTCTAAGACAAATATACCCAAAATAGGATAGGGTGTCAAATTCCACTACAAGATATGGTATAGGCCTTATTGAGTCCTAAAATAACAATTTTGGCTGTCACAACTCAATTTTTGATTCATAATGGCACTAACTTTATCCCACCCGTAGGTAAGCCAAACCGCAACTCAGGGCTATAAACAATGGGCTAATTTTTTGGAAAATGGCATAAATGAAGAAAATACACATGTAGAAAACTTACAAATAGTAAATCCTGGAATAATAATAAGAAAAATAACAATATCCCACGCCTAGTAGTGTCATTACAAGAGTCACTAATCCAATAAGAGTATATCATAGTCAAATATACATCAGTCTAAAAAATAAAAAGACTAAGTAAAATACAGAAGATGGAGAAAAGGGGAAATCCGGCTAAAAAGTTTCACCCTATTTTCGAGCTCTGGCTCACATGATCGCAGTATCAATGATAATAACTAGTACCAGATCTGTGCCAAACATGTACAAAAGCATCGTATAAGTACCAAAGCCATGGGTACTCAGTCGGTATCATCGGCCAACAGAGCTTGACCATAATATAAATATAATAAAATTCAAGATAAATAAGCTAAGAAAAGGTAAGATGGCAAACCTTGAATAGCATTGCAAATACTATAAATAAATAATAAAAAATAACATTAAAGGAAACATAACTATCAATACAAAACCAGCCCCCATAAGCCAGGAAGAGTGGTAAAATAAATAACCCTATGCAGGCCCCCACAAGCCCAAAGGGTGGAATCAAAGGGTAGTAATAATTGTAATTATACTAATTAGTCATATCTTGAAACCATAACCATGGATCTATCCAAATTGTTCCATAACCATTATGAATAACCTCTCAATGCAGAACTTGAATCAAAACTCATATCATCATTTGACGGAATCGAGCTGGTCTTAAGATCATAGATCGCTGGACATGAATTAGAACTAATAAAATCTCTCAAGCATTAATCGAAAATAAAGTATCATGCATCTAAACCTCCTCAAGCTCTAAAATATAAACTTGGAAAATGTATCATATCTATAAAGTCTATAAAGAGATAAGAGTAGTCTTGGTCTAAGGTGTGCTGGAGGGGGGCACTTCTAATACCCGAAATACATTCTAAGGAATATTTTATTCTGAACTAGGCTAAGGTATCTAATTTAAACACTAGATATTAAATAAGCCACATTTTAGTTTGAAGACAACAATTCTACCTAAAGGACGAGTAGTTAAGTTAATTATGCCTATTTACGGCCTCTAATCGGCTAAATAATCCAATTCACGCTAAATGTAACTCCGACTGCTAAATTCAAACCCATATATAGAACATTATCTTAATAATACTATAATTTAGCCCAATCTATAAGAAAGTTAAACCTAGCCTACATGGATGTCGAAGAAAGCGCAGTAAAATCCACTAAATAAATAATTTACCTTTTGAGAAACTTCTGCATGATGACACATTATCAAAATGATAATCTACTCATCAATATGAACAACAATAATGATATTGATTTTTATACATTGGGTCCAAAATTACGTAGAAATCCCATATGGGGCCCACTTGTGAAATTACACTTTCAAACCATCAACACGTCTTTCTATGATCAAGGATCATATATCCTAAAGAATGGGTAGATTCTGAGCTAAAATGATGCTAAAATCAAACCAACAATAATCTAGGGATTTTGCAGATGAATGGAGAAATTAACCAAGAATTTAATGGAAACATAACAAGATTTTGATGAAGAAATAAGTAATCCAAACTCACAAACACCCCAAAATCCCCTAATAACATTTCTCCTAATTTTCCACACTCTCTAGGGTATTGTCTCTTGAGAATTATGAGAAAAATGGGAGTAAATCCGACTAATTGGGGCATTTCATGGCCTCCAGGTTTCTTTAAAGTGGACACTTGGTCGCTTAAGAGGCCATCACTAAAGCGTTACTCGCTTAGGATGGCAGACTGCTAAAGCAAACTAATTGCTGCTAAAGTGGCCTCCACTTTATGGTCAAAATACCACTAAACCGACTCTTTTATGAAAACCATGGAAACTAAAGCACCGAGATGGCTGTGAAATTGGCCTCTACCAAAGAACCCAAGATGCACCAGCTGAATGCATTAGTTGAGACTTCGAATTTGTCCAAGTCTCTAATGACTCCACAGGATTCATTTGAAATCTCATGAATGCAAGAAAACTATGTTTCCCTATTAAATTAGGCATTCCAGACTCAATGTGTAGACGAAATTTCCATCTGAGGTCATTTTGATAAAATGTACGCCTCACACCTATGGGTCATTTTTATCAATTTTTGGGAAATAACTTGAAATGAGTTTGGAAGCCATTAAACCCAAACCAAAGGTCCCCCTATACTAAATTTGATATTCGGAGTTGGTGGAACCTTCAGAATTGGCATACGGGGTCGTTATGCTAAATTTTATACCCAATATCCAATTTACACCAATAAAGAGTTCAAAATAAAGATCTGTCTCTACAAACCAAACGAACTGCTAGTAACTTAACTGTCAGCTCCTACAAGTCATAAATAACTTGGGGCAGCTATAGGAAAGCTCAATCAGTGAAAATGCGTGGATAAGTAGAAAATGGCATGGAGGGTCATTACAATATCCACTACTAAAAGAACTTTCATCCGCAAAAGTAATGGGTTAGGATTTACCTAAAGGGTGGAACAGGTGAGGATGTTGTCCTGCATCTTGCTCTCAATATCTTAAGTAGCCTCCACTACTGGAAGATATCTCTACTGAACCTTAGTCACTAGAATCTCTATTGAGTGCAACTACCTGACATCCCTGGCTAATACGGACACCGACTCTTCCTCGAAGGTCAATCTCTAGTCAAACTGAATTGAGTCCTACCAAAGCACACGAGACTACAAAATCTGTGGATAAGGCTAACTCATATGCTACCTCTCTAACTATGATAAGGATCTCAAAAGGTCTAATATATTTAGGACTGAGATTGCCTTTCCTCTCGAACCTTATCACACCCTTTATATGCGATAATCAGAGGAATACTCGGTCTCCAAATCCAAACCTGAAGGGATAAAGTCTGCTATCTACATAAGACTCCTACCCACTCTGAGATGCCCTCACTTATCCAGTTCACCCTTCCTCTATCCAACAGCTCCTGATGTAAGTCAGTACCACTACGTCTAATCTCAGAGTTCTCAAACAATCTAACCAGAGATCAAAAATATCTATAATATAATGCCTCAAATGGTTCCATCTCAATACTCAAATGGTAGCTATTATTATACAAAAAATCCAACAACGATAAGTGCTGCTCCCACTAACCTTCAAAAACTATAACATAGGCTTATAGTATATCATTAAAACCAAGAATAGTTTGCTCTGCCCACCATCTAATAGTAAAAAGTTGTGCTAAGATCTACCTGAGTACCCAATACCTCCTGAAAAAGATCTCCAATAGATAGAAGTGAACATAGATCCCCAAACTAAAATAATAAATAAAGGCATCATATGAGGGCGAACTATCTTACAAACATAGATATGTTCTAACTTTTCTACACTAAAGGACATTTAAATATGAATGAAATATGTCAATTTGGTTAACTGATCTATAATAACCCAAATACCATCGAAACCACAGCAGGTGAAAATAAAACCACTTATAAAGTCTATGGTGATATGCTCTCATTTCCATTTCAAAATGGCCAATATATTAATTAGGCCACCAAGCATCTGATGCTCAACCTTTACCTGATGACAACATAGGCAACGAGCCACAAAGTCCTCTACATTTGTCTTTATGCCACTCCTTGATTAATGCTGCCTCAAATCTCAATACAGACTCAAATCTCAATACATCTTAGCTATACCAGGGTAACTAGAATATCTTGAGATGCGAGCCTTACACAGTATCAACTAAATCAAGTCACCAAACCTTGGAACACAAATGCAACCATCATATCTCAAAATACCCTCAGAATATATGGTACCCCTATTGGAGTCACCACTTAACACCAGATTGTAGAGGCTGCAAAGTATCATATCCTCAAACTGACGACTCCAAAATAACTCAAATAAAGTAGACCCCGCCTCAGTGCTAGAAAGAGTCCTCCTAGGATTAGAAATAAGAATCGCACCATCAAATTGGCTAAGGACTGGATTTCCCTTATCAACAACCTTTGAGAAACTATGATAGAAGCTAAGCTACCCTTACGCACTGTCTTTCGACTCAAGAAATCCACTACCATATTTGCGTTGCATTGGATGATATAAAATAGAGATGTCATATTCATTAAGCAACTCCATCCATCTATGTTGCATTGAGCTAAGATCTTTTTGGGTCATAAGATGTTAAAAACTACAATGATCAGTGTACCTATCACAATGCATGCCATAAATATAATGCCTCAAAATATTAAGTGCGAATACTACCGCCGCCAACTCCAAATCATGAGTAGGAAATTTTCATTCGTGTACCTTTAATTGCCTCAACACATAAGTAATAACTCAACCTTACTGCATCAACGCATAATCCAAACCAAAACTAGATGTATCAAGATATAAAGTAAATCCCTCACCCTTAATAAAAAGAGCCAATATAGGAGGTAAAGTGAGAAATCCTTTGAGTTTCCAAAAGATTAACTCACAATCCTAAGACCATCGGAAAAAAATCTCCATTCGAGTCAATCTAGTCATCTGGACTATAATAAGAGTAAAACCGTCAATACACCACTTGTTGTAACCAACCAAACCAATAAAGCTACAAACCTCGAATAGTGATGTAGGCCTAGCCAGTCACAAATAGCCTCAATCTTTACTGGGTCCACCATAATACCTTCCTTAGAGACCATATGTCTTAGGAATGTCATGACACAAGCTAGAACTCACACTTTGAGAATTTGGCAAAAAACCTATGATCTCTCAAAGTCTGGAGAATAATCCTCAAAAACTGCATATTCTCCTCTATGCTTCTCGAGTACTTGAGAATGTCATCGCTGAGCACTATCATAAAAGAATCTAAGTATGTCCTGAACATGCATTTTATCAAATCCATTAACATAGCTGGGGCATTTGTTAACACAAAAGAAATTACCAAAACTCATAATGATCATAATGTGTCGTGAAGGCTATTTTTGAGATGTTCTTATCTTGAATCCTCAACTGATGATAATCGAACCTTTAGTCAATTATAGAGAACATTATTGCTTTTTGAAGCTGGTTAAATAAATCATGAATATGATTTATAAGATACTTGTTCTTCACTTTCTCCTAATTAGGTTGCCTTTATTCAATACACATACGCAATGAGCCATTTTTCTTCTTCACAAATAAGATAGGAGCACCCTAAGGTAAAATAGTTGGTCTAATAAAACCTTTACCTTAAAGATTCTAAAACTAAGAATTTAGCTCCTTACGTTCATAAGGCGGAATATGGTAAGGTTCCATAGAAATAGGTAGGATGCTTCTCAAGACTAATGATAAACTCAATATCATGCTCCGGAGGAAGACCACGTAAATAAGCAGGAAAAACTCAGGAAACTCATGGACCTTAGGAACAAAGTCCAATAAGGGACTTGAAAAACTAACTTCACAAATATAAGAAAGATAAGATTCGTAACCCCTCGATATAAGACTCTTATCTTGAACATAAGAAATAATCCCCGCCAGCTCGCAGATAGTAGATACCCACCACATAACTAGGGGTACTCCTAGCATGGATAAGGTAACTATCTTGGAAAAAAATTCGAGACTGTACGATAGAGGAACAACCCATCCATGCCTAAATTATATTGAAATCTACCGCGTCTAATATAATAAGAACAGCTAGAGTATCAAACTCTCAAATAGTCACAACACATGGTCTTTAAACTCCATCCACTACTAAAAAATCACCCACGAGGATAGATACACATAATAACACAGATAAAGAATCTCAAAATAACTTTAATTGTGGTGCATAATAACCACATACATAAGAATTAGTGGATCCTAGATCAAATAAAGCAAAAGTCTACTGATGACAGACTAAAATTGTAGCTGTGTTGACAATATTCAAAAATCTGCCTTGGTTCTACTCTGTACAAAATAGAACTGACTTTGCCTACTATTTGTCTAGGAGTCGAACTGATTTTCTATCCTACTCGCTTGAGGACTCCACGATCACCCTAAGAACCACTCCGATGACCATGCATACTACCTTTAGCTAGGGGTGATACTTTCCTAATCAATGAAACACTTCAAGTTGAAAAACTAATGCGCTATGCTCGAGACACTCTCTAGTGAAATGGCCATTGGTGCAATATTCATGACATGCCCCAAGCATTGTACTAAACCTAGAAGATCCGAGTGACCCAAAATAACTACCTCAGCTAGAATATCCATGAGAAAACCCTTATGAGGTTGACCACTACTCTGGCCATGATGATCACCTGCATCCATTGGTAAGATAAAATGTAATATGAACGGGCCTAGTAGACTGAACCTAGTGCTGATAAGGTTGACACAGCGGATACCTACCCTAAGAACCACTACTGCTGAACCATGGACCATTCCTAATCCCACTAAAACTATCGTAGTATCACGACCTCTTATTACTACCCTCTTATGACTTGCAATGAATCTCCTTCATAAATTAAGCAAGATTAAAAACCTTAGACAAAGATATACCAGCAGAATTCAAACTCTACATAGCCATATAGAAAAAAAGTCTCAATCCCTTAACAATGCACCAAACCCACTCATACTTGGTTTGTAAGATAGATGTATCATTTATGGATAATTAAATTGAGCCTCATACTCCACAGTAGACTTGGAGCTCGATTCCAGTGTTAAGCTGCCAAATTTAAATTAAAAGTAGTTTAGTCCACTCTATGAGTCTTATCTAGGAGTAAATTATTTAGCCTATCCTCATAAGCAACCAAGAACTCATAAGCATCCTCACAAGGTGAGCCATAAACAATAGGTAGAGTCAATGTTAAGAATATAACCAATATCTTCTTCTCCTTAATAGATATTACAGGCGGGGATACTACCGATTGTGCAACTACTGATGCTTGAGGAATTTTAACTCTAGAAGCTGTAGGTACAGGCTTCACTTCTGCCTTAGTATTAATCTGGTCCAATGGTGCAACATCAACTAAACCCAAGAGCTAAACCATTGTACCTCTGAGCAATAATAAAGAAATAAAGCCTGATAGATCCTGAGCTGGTCCTTGACCCACCAAAAGCTAGAGTGGATGAATCTCTGGTGCGGGAATAGTGTCTGGTAAAGGCTCCTTATCCTAGTCTTTAGCTGAGGCTTTATCTATCGAACAATCTTTACCTCTAGGTCATTCATAAACTATATAGGATCTCGAGATGTAGATTTAGGGGCCTCATTTTGTGTAGCGGTAGAACACGTCCTAGTCATTTGTGAAAGATTTAAACCAAAGAAATCTTTATAAACCAACTTAGACTCTTAGCACGAAATGAGTAAAGGAAGTGAAGATCCCCTAAGGATGTCCTATAGCCTCTCCAAGATAAGAAATGGATGTGATTATTTCGATCTGTAGGCCTCAACTTGACATTTGCTGTTTTACTAATAATACTAGTGAACATGGCTTTGATATCAATTTGTCACAACCCAATTTCTGAGTTTTGATTAGACCTACTTTATCTCACCATTAGGTAGGCCAAACCATATCCAAGAGAAATAAGAAGTGGGCTAATTTGGTGGAAAATGGCATTATATAGAAATGCGCATGTAAAAGACTTATAAGCAGTAAATCATGGGATAATAATAAACAAATGATAAATAAGAGAAATAACAATATCTCATGACATAGTAGTGCTAGTACAAGATCCACTAATCCAAGAGAATATATGGACTATCATGGTCAATTATACATCAGTCTCAAAAATAAAAATACTAAGCAAAATACAGAAGCTGGAGAAAAGGTCAACTCTAGCTCTGAGAGCTCACCCTGTCTCTAAATTCAGGCTCGCACAATCACACCGTTAATGGCAATAACTACTACTTAGAACTACACCAAAAAGGTACAAAAGTATAGTATGAGTAGAAAAGTCATAGGTACTCAGTAGGCATCATTAACCGAAAGGGCTAATTCATAATATAAATATAACAAAATATAGGATAAATCAGCCTAGTCAAGGTAAAAGAAAACAAAAATAACACTCTGAATATTATAAACAAAATATCATGATAATAATAATAAAGAAAACATAACTATCACCCTAAAACTGGCCCTATAAGCTTGGAAGTGTGGTAAAATAAATAACCCAATGTGGTCCCCCATAAGCTTGGAGGGTGGAATCAATGGGAAGTAATAATTTGAATTATACTAATTAGCCATATCATGAAACCGTAACTATAGATCTTTTCATACAATGACCAGACTCAAACTAGTTCCATGACCATCATAAATAACCTCTCAATGCCGAACTTGAACCAAAACTTATATCATTATTTTCCATACTTGAATCGAAACTCATATCATAAATAATGCCAGAATTAAAGTGATATTACTATCATAAATCATTGGACTTGAATCGAAACTAATAACATCTCTCAAAAATCAATGTACCATAAAGCATCATGCTTCTAAACCTTCTTAAGCTCTATAGTATAAATTTGGATAATGTATCTTGTCTATAAGGTCTATAAGAAGCTAAGAGTAGTCTTGGCATAAGGTTGGCCGAAGGGTCCCACTTCTAATCCCCAAAATCTATTCTAATGAAAATTCTACCATAAACTAGGATAAGGTATCTAATTTCACTATTAGATATTAGATAAGATACATTTTTGTTGTAAGATAGCAATTCTACCTAAAGGACAAGTAGCTAAGTAAATTATACCTAACTCATGCATCTAATTGGCTAAATAATCTAGTTCACGCTAAATATTACTCCAGGTACTAAATTCCAACTCATATCTAGTATATTATCATGAGTATAATACAATTTATCCAAATCCATAAGAAAGGTAAACCTAGCCTACCTGGATGCCAAAGAAAGCCAGTGAAGCCCGTTAAATCAACAATTTCCACTTTAGCTAATCTTTTGCACGATGCCATGATATCAAAATGATAATCTACTCATCAATAGGAGAAAACAGTACCCATATTGCATTTTTATGCTTTGGGTCAAAAAGTACGTAAAAATTCCATGTTGGGCCTACTTATAAAATTGCACTTTTGAAATCATCAACACATCCTTCTATGCTTAAGGAACATTTTCCCTTAAGAATGGGTAATCTCCAAGCTCAAATGATCCTAAAATCAACCCAATAATAATCTAGGGATTTTGTGGATGAGTTGAAAATTTAACCAAGAATTTAATGGAAGCTAACCAGTATTTTGATGAAAAATGTGTAATCTAAGCTCACAAACACCCCAAAATCTCCTACTAACATTTTTCCTAATTTTGCACACTCTCTAGGGGTTTCTCTCTTGAGATATGTGAGAAAAATGGGATGAAATAAAGCTAATTGGGGAACTTAATGGGCTCCTGGTGCCGCTTAATCAGAAACTTTGCCATTTAAGCGGTCACCATTAAAGCGGCCAAGTACAGCTAAAACGGTACCTACTAAGGCTGGAATACCGCTAAAGCAGACTAATTGCTGCTAAAGGTGTATGGCAGCCTCTGGAATAGAACCAAAGGTCCTCAAGCCTAAAAGCAATTGCAGAGATGATGGAAGACATATGAGGTCATTCTTCTTAACGTTATGACCGTTAGACAATCCTTACTAGAAAAGACTTTAAAATAGGGAATAAGCTCTAAAAATGAAAATGAACTACCCCATAATTAAACTATCAGCTCTAGAAAGTCACAAATGTCTTATGGCTATAATTGTAAAGATCTAATAGGAGAGAATGAATGGAAATGTAGAAAATAATTTGGAGGTATACACCTGTTTTAATTGGCTCTTCATACCCCTAATCTTCTTCAATATTATCATAAACGGGTAGATATTGTTGAATAAATTCCGTAACAGTATTCATTGACAATGACAACAAAATTGGATGTATCCAAAATTACACTTCCCAAAAAGTATAAAGTGGTTTCTGAATCAAATATCTAACCTCAGATCACTTGTTTGCCTAGGTAAATTTGTGATTAAGTAAAAGAGAGGTTTTTGTGAAACAAAAGACTATAAGAACAGTTGTTGTTTTCAAATTTGTAGTCAATATGAGATGTGCACAAGGATTGTTAGCCCATTATTTCATAACTCCAAAGTTGCTTGTGCTAGTAAACTAAACCAATCTGTTTCTTGCAAAATATAACAATATAGGTACATCTAAAGGTCTTTCGACCTTGATTAGATGATGTCAAGACCCAAAAATAAAGGGATAGTGGCGCTTGTCGCGGGAAGCTTTGACAAGTAAGCCTATCACACAAACTGATACAAAATGAGAAAATAATAACAATCTCCCAAAGTAAAGTTTCTTGGATGAAGCCAATCTATACAATATAATGAAAGCAGAAGAAAATGACCAAATATATCAACCCGTAATCCCAAAATCTAGAGTTATAGTGTAAGAACTAACAAATATAACTCGAGATTAAGATATCCAAACTGGAACAACTCTATCTCTAAAAGTAAAATAAAGATAGAGCGTAAATAAAGAAGAGAAGTAGAAGACTCCAGCAGCAAGAATCCAATTGCTACCTTGAATAGCTTAACAGTATTTCCCGAAGTCAACTACCACGAGGTATACTCGAACCTGGGTCTACTTTTAAAAGATGCAGTAGGGTAAGTACGATCCACTTGTACTCAGTAGGTCTCATAGGCTGACTAAGCAAAGTAATAAATAAGGCATACAAAATACAGACTAAGGGCATATCACCTACATAAAGAAATATCCCAAAACGGCAGGCCACAACATCTCCACTAATAGTTCGATAATATTCACATACACCATAGCAAATACAAGAAAGAAAGCCAAGTAGATATGTATCACACATAAGAATATGAAGGAAAAATACACATAGATAGGTATTACATTAAGGAAACTAACACATCACAGATATGTACAAAGTAAATACAAATGCAAAAGAGATGATGATGGTAATGATAATGATGATGATGGTGATGATAATGATGATATGCCTAAGGTTGTCCCACAACCTTTGTATACACCTACTAAGCTAAAATTTCCCAACGTAGGACACATGGGATCATCAACTCATGTACAACCAATACCAAATACCAATATCCATAACTCCTCTTCGACACAGCCTTCGATAGAGGGATTTAAGGTGTCGTATTTTCTGTCAGAAAAATCTAGTGTTTCTAATATTTCAATGGTCGTACCAATGCTTCATGAATGTGTATTATATGATGATGTAATACTCACAACCAACTAGAATGAGTATTTCCATGTCCAACCAATATATCAACCAAGTGAGCCAATAATCCACTCAATATTTCCAAACATCCGTGAAATCCAACATGAACCATATGCCAAAGGAGTAAAATGCATCAAAATATACCATTGATACCACATTAGGCTCTTTCATTAGATAAGATATAACTAAGTTTGCATACACAAGGCCAATAATGTCATATAAGGCCCCACACGATCATATATAGTAATTAATATTCTAAAACTGCCAAATAAGATTAATATATAAGCCCCCACAAGAGAACAAACAATAATATACCCATTTTCATGATTGTTCCTCACACCCATTAACATAATTTTGTACCAATATTAACTACCCAACCCAATCTAAAGAATGTTAAGCCGTAATCTACCTCAAATGCTGAAATATCAGCCCGAAAGCCTTTGATCCAAAAACTTACTCATCACGATAGACTCAGAATCAGCTAAAACAAGAAACTATAGAATCCATGTTTTAAAAGAAAGCCAATGTTACCCATTTTGCCCATTTTTGAGTTGAGGTCAAAATGAACCCCCGAAATAGGTTTTCAATAAAGAAGGGTAAAATCATAACTTTGATTTTTAAACATGTTCCACATATTTTTAGGAGTATACAGCTGAAAACCAAGCAAAATTGAGTTAAAACAAGGTCCAAATTGAAGAAAAATAATGTTCAAGCTTTACAGACAAAAATCTTCGAGACTCATTTTAAAAATCAAGAATTGATGTCATTTTGAAGATGAAATCGAAAGAAAAGTGATAATATAAGATTAGAAAATGACCCAAGTGAAAATGGGTTGAAATTGGCATTTAAATTAGAGAATTACAATTTTTAAGATTTACAGGATAAAATTTCCAATTTTCACTTTTTGATATGAGTTAAAAACAAGAATCAAAGGATAAGATTGAAGAAAAGTAGCTGAAATAGGCAATATGGAGCTTTCCAAGCTTAGAAATGAAAGAAATTGCACAAAATCATGAAAACCTAAGCTCTAAGTCTCAAAAATGGTGAAAAATGGCAAAAATAGGGTATATATATATAGACCAGGCATCGCAAATGCGACCAGGTGTCGCGTACGTGGTACTTGGTTTGGTGGCACATATTCCTATCTCGACTTGGTCCTTGTGTATGTAGGACTCACAATCATAGATGAGATGACACATATTTGAAGCTCACGACTGATCTGCTAAGTCGTGTACGAGACTAGCCACTTGCGATTGCGATGGCACCAACACTACTTGGAGACTTAGAGAATTCCAAGTCTCTCTGGACCCTTCGAGACTCATTTGGAACCCTATGAATGTAAACAAACTATGATACCCTATCAAATTCGATGCTCCAGACTAAATAGTGATATCAAATTTTTGAAAAAACATTGTTGTCACAAAGTTGGCCCTCAAGACCCAATTTTATAACTCTTTGAATTGGGGGTCAAAATGAGATTTAAAAGCCACAAAACCACTCCAACCATGTTACCACCCTAAAATTGACATTCCAGATCGCTGGTACAGTCTGTTTTGCCATTCGACGCACAAATTAGTAAATGTTGATCAAAGTCAAGTATAAGGCTTTTCAAGCCATCAAAAAGTATAACATTAAATAAATCACACCAAAATACATTAGGAACCATGTTAAGCATCCCCACACCCTAAAAATTCCACCATAAAATAACGGGGAGGGGTAAAATGGTCTAATCATATAGAAATGAATATTTCACATATATAATCAAAATAAAGTTGTTACATCATCCACCACTAAAAATCTATTTTATCCTCAAACTAAAAGTAATGGAAAATATTTGAATCAACAAAAAGCTAGGGATAGGAACTACATATATCAAGTCAATATCCATTGGAACTTAACAACCAGAATAACTCTAGAATACAATCGCCTAACATCTCTAGACAAAATGGAGACAGGCTCCTTAGTAAAAGACAACCTTTCATCCAGCTGAACTAAATCCCAACAAATAACATGAGACTCATCTAGAATACAACGGCAAAGCATGGAAACATGAAAAACTAGATGAACAATCGATAAAGCTTGGGGCAAGGATAACTCATAAGCACATCACCAATAATCTAAAGAATGTCAAATGGTGCAACATACCTTGGACTAAGCTTACCCCTCACCCCAAACCTTATCACACCCTTCATGGAAAAACCTCTAAGGAAAACATAATCACCAACACTAAATCTCAAGGCATAAAGTCTATGATATGTATGACATTTCTACCTTCTCTGAGCTGCTCAAAGTTTATCCTAAATAATTCAAACTCTATCCAAAGACTCATAAAGCAAGTCTATACCTCGAGTTCTAAACTCAAAAACCTCAAACCAATTAATTGTAGAGAGACAATGCCTACCATACAATGCATCAAAAGTTTCCATATCAATTCTGGAATGGTAGCCATTATTTTATGCAAACTCTGCCATGGCTAAATACTGCTCCCACTAACTACCAAAATCTATCTCGTAATCATGGAGCAAATCTTCCAGAACCTAAATAGTCTGCTCTAACTAAACATCGATCTGGGGGTGGAATGTTATGCTAAGATCAACTCGAGTACCCAACTTATCTTGAAAGGCTTTCTAAAAGTGAGATGTAAAAACTGAACCTTGATCTGAGATGATAGACACTAGCACACCATAAAGATGCACAATCTCACAAATATAGATACGGGCCAACCTCTAAGAATTAAAAGAGAACTAAACAGGTATGAAATGGGAAAATTTTATCAATCAATCCAGGATGACCAAAAACTATCAGAACCATGTAAAGCATAAGGTAACATAGTCATGAAGTCTATAGTAATTCATTCCCTTTTCTACTAAAGAATAGGTAACCTCTATAGCAATCCACCAGGACTCAAATGCTTGGCCTTCACCTACTGGCAACATAGGCAATGAGCTATAAAATTTGCTACATCTCTTTGCATACCACTCCACCAGTAATGTTGACTTAAATCATAATACATTTTAGTCACTCCCAGATAGATAGAATACCTAGAATAATGAGCCTTCTTTAAAACCACTCTAATCAAATCATCCACTCTGGACATGTAAACTCAACCTCTTGTTCTCAAAACACAATCTGAATTAAGTGAGGCATCCTTAATCTCACTACTCAACACCTTATCTTAAACCAGTCTCAATCCAACATCGTTAAACTAATGAGCTCTAATTTAATCCATCAAAGAAAACCAAGCCTCCATGAATGCCAAGATATACGTAAGTGTCAAAATATCAAGCTTAAACATTTGGTTAGAAAACTACTAAACCTTTAAGGTCAAAAGCCTCTCTTGGGTCAAAAGATGCACTGAACTACCCATGCTAGTCGACTTCTGGCCCAAGGCATCTATTGCTACGTTAGCCTTGACCGTATGATAAAGAATAGTCAATTCATTACACTTTAACAACTCAAGAAAATAATGCTACCTCATACTAAGTTTGCCCTGGGTGAATACGTACTAAAGAATATGATGATTGATGTGTGAGCAGATGCTAACATATTTGAGGCTTTTAACTAAGAATAATTGAAAAGTCTTAAGCAACTTTTGTCAATTTTGATTGTTTTCTATTTGATATTGTAGTAAAAGTCAAGATGCAAGAGAACCAACAATAATGGAAGTAAAAAATTTGATTTCTGAGCAAGTAGAGAGGGAAGTATAACTGACGCCTTGCGTGATAAGTCGTCAGCCTTATGATAAGCTATCAGAGTTGTTGTCAGCCTTAGACAAAGAATGAGCTTCAGCTGGAATTCAGGACGACAGCTGTGATAGGCCATCCAAAGTATGATAAGATATTAGGCTCATCGTTAGGCTTAGACAGAGAATGAGCTTCAGCTAAAATCCATGATGATATCTGTGATAGGCCATCAAAAGTATGATAAGCTATCAGGCTCGTCGTTATGCTTAGGTAGGGAATGGGATTTAAAGTGAAGAAGCAACGATAATTCTGATAATTCATCACATGTCTGATAGGCCATCACATCTCATTGTCAACCTAAGGTAGAGATTGTCAAAAGTAAAGTGGAGCTGACGACATTCCTAATAAGTTGTCATACGTCTGATAAGCCGTCACACACGTTGTCGCCTGACCGAGAAAATATTATGATCTATGATTTTGTTTCCATAATTAGGCTGAAGTATTTAAAGCATATGTTGGGGTTTTCTAATATAATGAGGGGGAACTGACATTTGGAGAATATCTTCTCTCTAGTTTTCTGACTTGAGCTTTATAATTATTTTTGGAGAGATTATTACAATTGTTTTAGATTTTCTACTGTGAATCAAATCTAAGAAACACATGTTGCTATTCATCTTGCTGTAAGTTATATATCAAACTATGAATTCAACTTGTTGTCTTGATTATTTTATTATGAGTAGCTAAATTCTCTTAATCTGAGTTGTAGGATCTATGGGTTTAGGTTTGTAACGTAACTAAGTGTTCAAGATTATAACGGTGGTAGAAATTTCTTGGTAATTCCATTATTTTATACTCTAACTATTGGTTGCAAAAAATAGGCCTTGCTTACTGGTGATTTTTTTGAGATAAGAAATCAACCCTAGTAAGAAGTGAATTATCAACAGGGACTTGGAAGCATCAAACTTTTATTTAGTAATTAATGTTGTAACAAGATTAATTAACTTGAGATAACATCCTATTATGAAATATAATTTCCCTAAGTTTGAGAGAATTAGGTGGTTAAATGTCTAAATTGGTTGAGAAATATTTATACATAACATCGACAAGGATAGTCTATTTTTACTACCTACCATAAGAATCTTAAACCGTTACTAGCGTCTATCAAATCCCAAAACCCATAGTGAACATAACTCTGGTTTTCTTTATCATATTGATTTCAAACACTGAATTGAGAAGTAATTATTTGTTACCTTTCAAAAAAAACCCATTCAAAGGAAACTAATAACTATTAGTTGATAAACATACAGATAACTCAAATTCACACCATATTTCCTATGGGATTCGACCCCAACCTAGTTGGCTTATATATTGACAAGGATTTCTTGCATTCTCTTAAGAGAGGTATAGTTTGAGTATTATCAAAAATGGCATTATTGCCGGGGAATACAGTTGTAAATTGAAGATGTGTGCAGTAATTGAATGTTAGTCAAGTTTCCTAGTTTTAATTTTATTTGTTGTTTTTGTTTGCAGAAGGACTTTTGTGGAGCATACCAAGAACCAGAAGTTCTGGAGAACCATTATTACCATTTAATCCAGAACTGTAACTAATCGGTAGAATGGCAACCAGCAGGAAGTTGACAGGTTAGAAGCCTTAGCTAGAGCTTAGGTGAATGTGCAGAATGACAGTCAACAAGTACGGCATCCAAATACTAAGGATGAAAACTTAGGAGATGAGGAGTTGCTAAACCCTGGCAATCCAAGGTGTGCAAAGCAAATAGCTACACCAGTACAGCGTAATGCTAACAGAAACCATCCATTTTGAGGAAGGCAAGATCACCAGCCATTCTAGTATGACCTCAATGATAATGATGTTGGAATGGATAGAGAAGGTGCAATGGGTGCAATTATTCCTCCACCGTTAGCACTTTGGAAAAAATTCAACATTACAAGTACTATGATTCAACTCCTTAATCAAAAGGGGTTATTTGGTGGCCTTCCTAGAGATGATCCAAACTTGCATCTGGTGAACTTTGTCACCATTTGTAAATCTTTTGATAACCCAGGAGTGGGTCAGAATGCTATCTGTTTAAGATTTTTTCCATTGTATCTATCTGGGGAGGCAACATTATGGCTTAATAAGTTGAGACTCGATTCTATAACTAATTAGAGGCAGTTAAAAGAAGCTTTCCTAGAAAGGTTCTTTCCACCTTCCAGGAGGGTACATTTGAAGGATGAGATCATCATCTTTAGATAACTCCTAACTAAAGCCTTGCATAAAACCTGGGAGAGATTAAAAAAGAAGCTGACGCAGCTTCCCAACCACAACATGACAAACATACACTTGATGGAGACTTTGTACAGGGCTCTTAACTTTGTGGCAAAAATGATTGTAGATAATGTTGTTGGTGGTTCATTTGTTGATCTTACATTCCTATAGGCTTCAGAAATAATTGAGAGAATGACCAAATTAAGTTGGCAATAGCATAACTAGGACTCTGTGGTAGAGAGCCTTACTGTTTCTGTTGGTATGACTGCGGAACAATACAAAAGAGATGAGGAGCGTGATCAAGACATGGCTCACCTAAAAACATAAATGGACTTGCTAACCAAGCAATTTACTATCAGGTAAAACTAAGAAATTAAAATCTATGGGATTGTAGAGAAAAGTGAAGTCTGACTCAGAAGAAGAGGCAAACTATATGAATAATCAATGGGGTTTTTAAGGCAATAGCCAAGGAAATCAAAGTCGGACTTATTATGACAACGCTGGATATAAGAACTAAGAGAAGGTAATTAGAGGAGCAATAATGATAGGAGCAAGTTATATATCCTTCGTGGAAATCTTGAGGCTGCTACAACAAGTTCTGAAAAGATGTCCCTGGAGGACATGATGGCTAAATCTATAAAGGGAGTGGAGGCTACCAACTCAAGGATAACTATCATGAAGATGAATCTATTCTCTATGAGTCAGTTGGTAAACTCACACTCCACTTCGATCAAAAAGCTAGAACAGTAAATAAGCAAACTCTCCACAGTGCTGAACTAGAGAAAAAGTGGAACATTACCAAGTAATACGATTTAGAATCTGCGGAGTGATGGATCATGTATGGAAATTACAACTAGGAGTGGTAAAATATTACCTGCCCCTTGTTTGGGAAAAAGTTTGATTGAAGATGTGACTGAAGCAGATGATGAACCCAAAGAAAAATATCCAGTAGAGTCTGGGAAGATGGATGGTTCTGATGATGCTCTGACATAAGGAAAGGAGAAGGAAAAAAAAGTAGGGTGAAAACTCTCCCAAGACCAACACCTCCCTTTCCTCAAAGATTGAACAAGAAGGTTGATGACACAAAATTTAGTAAATTCATGGAAATATTAAAGCATTTAATGATAAATGTGCCTTTGGTGGAGACATTCGAGCAAATGCCAGGGTATGCTAAATTCATGTAGGACCTTGTGATGAAGAAAAGACTGGTGAGATACAAACCGGCGGATAATCTCCACCATTGTAGTTCCATTTCTATATGATCCTTAGTGCAGAAGAAGGCCGACCCTCGAGTATTCACTATTCCATGTACAATCAAGTCTCTCCATTTTGCTAAGGCCCTATGTGATATGGGGGCGAGCATAAATCTGATGCCGCTAGCCATGTATAAAAAGATAGGTTTGGGGATCTTACCCTAAAAAACATGTGTTTAGTGATGGAGGATAGGTTTGTAAAGCGGGCAGTTAGAATATTACGTGATGTATTGGTAAAGGTGGCCGACTTTATACTTTCTGTTAATTTTATAGTCCTAGATTGTGAGATGGATTTTGAAGTACCCATTATTTTGGGTAGACCATTCCTTGCTACTGGGAGAGTAGTAATGGACATGGAGATGAATGAGCTGAAGTTTAGGTTTAATGAAAAAGAAGCAAGATTCAAAATGCACTCATCCATAACACAGCAAAAGGAGATGAGTGTCTTCTCAATTGTGGATAAGTTTTATAAAGATGGGAAATAGGTACCAGTATGGTGTCTTGACAAAGTCTGAGTAGTCAAGATAACCTAGTTGTGCCACGATATTAAATCAGGCGCTATTGGGAGGCAACCCAAAATTTTTATGTTGAAACGCAAGTTGTTTTAATTTATTTAGATAGGAAGCATAATAAACTGAAGAGGTATAAAAGGGTCTAGGTAAAAATTGATGAAGTCAGCCAAGGGACCCTGACGATAGATGTGATGAGTTATCACAATTGTGATAAGCCATCAGATATATCATCAGAAAATCCAAAAGAAGGCAACACTCTGCCTAAGTTTGATGACATCTACGATGACTCATTAGACATCTGATAAGTCATCAGGTAATCTTGGGCCTAAATACTAAAAAATTTGACCCGGTCCACAGTCAAACCTTTTCACCTTCCCACGTATCTCCTTTCTTTTCTTTAAGTTTTATTTCCTTCCATATTTAGTTTATTTACTTACTTTTTTCAAAATTAATTCCTATGTAAAATAAGAAAAATATTCTTCCCTGTGAAGTGTGGGTTTGAAATCAAGATCAAGAACTCTTCTTTCATTTACTACTTCTTCTCACTCATGTAACCAAGTGAAGTCGCCTATTAGTTATGCTCATAACTCAACTTCCCTCTTTATTAGGTAAGTGATACAACTGAGGTAAATTTTAGTTTCAAAGGGATTGAGGCAAGCTTAACTTTCCATTGGGTGAAAAAACAAAATCTAGTGTGTACAGTGCTGCATTGTACATAAAAACCTAGGGCTTAGCTTAAGAACACAACACCATGTGGTTCTAAGAAGAAAGTGGATTGATAATCAAGACTAAAATTGAGCTGGAGGTTGTATTATGAGATGACGACATGTTTGATAAGCTATCACATTTATGACGGATTATAAGACTATGTCATCACAAGTTGACAAAAATAAGCCTATTCTATTTAAGGCTAATGACACGAATGATAAGTTATCATATTTGTGATGATTTATCAGAACATGTCGTCACAACTTTGATCTGATACAATTGTGAACCTCTCTTGAGAGATATGGAATTATAATGATTGAAATTCTTAAGTTGGATGATCATGAGTGCTAAATGAGTGCTTTTTTTTTTCTACAGGTCTTATAATGGCACCCAAAGGAAAAAGGCCAAACCTACAAAGAAAGTGATAAAGAGGAGTGTACCTTGGAGATTATTCGATGAGGAATCCGATTATGAGGAGGGAGAGCCACGACTCAGGAAGCAAAGGAAAAAGAAAAGCCTAAAAAAACCTTTGCAACCTCTACCAGTTGAGGTGGAGGAGAGTGAAGAAAGTGATACTGAAGCAACAACATCACATGATAGTACAACTTCTGAGAAAATAGTTTCTGAGCAGCCTGAGTCTGAGGATTCTGAGTCTGGGGAGCCTGAGTCAGAGCATGCATAATATGAGCAACCTGAATCTAAGGGACCATCATTTGAGTCCCCTTTTGTTGAGCAACAGGATGATAAAAAATCTCTAATTCGGGGAACTCTAGTTAAATGCAAGAACCCTGGGGTTCGAGACAGTGCTACATGGTAAATTCCCAAGGTATAGAAAATCTTCTATGATAGGCTTCTTAGAACAAAACGAAAGATAATTAAAAGGCCAATCTTTGAAGAAATGAAGATCATTACTACTGGGTTAAGAAGATATCCTGAAGTGGAGCAAAAATTTTGAGACTATGACTTGGGATGGAGCGAAAGGAGGAAGCTCATTTTGCCCTACACTAGTTCAGGAGTTCTATGTAATCTATCAGGATCGATTAAAGAACATGTGCAAAGAAGGGGAAAAATTAGCATATCAACCCTTTTTGGATAAAGTTCCATTATATAAGGTGTGATGGTGGATCTCTAAGAAACAACAATCAACAGATTTCTTTATGGCCCTAAATTCACTCCTCAGGCCACTTCACCTATATTCTATGCCCGGTTGAAGCATCGTACAAATCAATGGTGTTGGTTAACCACCCCCATAGCTGAAGGAAAACCTGAATGGCTGACTAACCCAAATGAAAGGATTTTCAGGTCCTCCCTGACTCAAGAGGCAAGGTTTTGGTGGGGTGTAGTGCGCAACCATTTGATGCCAACTGAGGAAGATAACATCCTTGGAGACGATAAAGCAATACTCGTCGCAAGTCTTATGGCTAAACTCAACTTGAAATTCGGAGAAATCATTGCTGAAGAGATAAAAATTTAGGTCTCAAGGCCCAATATGGCATATCCCTTTCCTTGTCTAATTACGAGGTTGTGTAAGACAGCCAATGTACCTAAGGTTATAGGGATAGACAACAAACTGCCTACCAAGAAAACCCACAACCCCATCCAATATGATGAAAATCAGCCGAGATTAACACTTGACAAAGGAGCAGGGGTTGCAACAGATCCACCAGTTATAGATACCAGCTCAATACCTAATGTGGAGGTGCTGGATTCTGAAGCTGCACCACTGAAATCCCAGTACTAGAAGACTCAGTGCCTATAAATAAAACAAATTCTTTAGCTGCTATGTTCACTACAGAATTTGCCTTCAACCTAATGAATTTTAGGAGAGTGGTAAAACAAGCCAAGTGGTGCAAGGCTCAACTGTAACTCTTTGCCAAGCAATTTGCCTCTGTGGTAGAAAAAAGGATTAAGGTCACACTTGAGCCCTTCCATGCCTTGCCCGGTTGGATTGATGAGTTAGAAACCATTTTAATACACGGTTAAGAGAAATGTTAGGATCAGACCTTGCACAATTTAGATCATCCCTAGACAAAGTAAAGGTTGATGTTGGAGTATTACAGTAGCACCAGCTTATGGTGTCAATAGACTCGGGTGTTGATGAGTCTGAGGGTGAAATCCCATTACTTGATCTTACGGGGGAACCAATGAAGAAAAAAAAGAAGGGAGAGAAGAAAGGTAAGGGTAAGTGATAAAGGCCTGATAGCGATGAAGAAATAAAAGCGAAGAAGAGGGCAAAAAAGAAGGCTAAAAAAGAGAAGACGAAGAAGGCAATGATCGAGTCCATAGTTGACAATTATAAATAGGAGAAGGCCTTATGAGCGAGAGCCATAGGTGACTTAACTAGTAGGCCTCTAATAACTTCTAGGCCATATGTATTAGAATCAAGGGAGGCTCCTAATGGAGATAAGGTAGCTGAGGATGTAGCAGTAGGTTCAGTGACCCATGATTCCTGGGCTTAATTTACTCCAAGTATACCTTAACCCTTAGTTTAGTTTTTCTTTGATTTTAAGTAAAGGGTGTATGGTGAGTTGTTGTTGTAATATTTTGTAGGTTACTAGCAGAAATATAAGTACCTGAGGAAGTTAACGTGGTTTTGTTTATTTTGTGAACACCTTTTAAATTATTTGATTGTTTAACTGTGTGATTTACATCAAATTGTGACCATTGTGCATCTTGCTATGGTATTAGTTCTAGTGACTTGATAATCATTGCTAAATAATTGCATGAACTGAATAAGTAGTAAATTGTGACATACTTGTGTGCCATGTGCGTGTGAGATCTTAGTTAGTTCCCTTTGTATGTTGAATCTAAAACTTTCCCGGTTAGTCTTAACTAGAATGAAGGATAGGGGTTAGGAAAGGATCATAGGCCATTTTGATATTAGCCACTTTTAGACTAAATAACGTTCCCTTATGCGTAATATCTATTGATCCCTATTTTGAGCCTGAATAGCCTATTTTTTTTTATAATACCTATCACCGTCTCATTTATATCATAATGAACCTGTTTTGGCCCTGGTCTTCCTTGGACACTATGCCCCTTGACTTAGGAAAATGGCCTAAGTTGAGGGTGGATATTATAGGGGCGCGTGATGTTAAATAAGTATGAAGAAAGGTAGAATAAAAAGTTGGGTGCAGTGGAAAAGAATGAGAAAAGAAAAGTTGTGAAAAAAAAGAAGTGTAGAAAAGACCGCACCCATCCTGAATATGTGTCATCAAGAAAAGAGAAGAATAGAAAAAGGTTAACAAGTGAGACCCCAGAAGCTAGTGTAGTGTCAAGAAGGCTTTTTCACTTTAAATATCATCGAGTATCATACCAGCCCCTAGCCTATATTACAAGAAAAAGAGAAGACCTATAGTGATCCTAGCTGACCTATCTGAAAATCTTGGTAATGAAAATAAGGGAAATCCTATGGTATTTTGCATACATTAATTGGAACTTCATTCTGAGAGTGAGTGTCTTTTGATTGTCCCCATGGTAACATATGTGATTCCTGATAGAAGTGGAGTGGGAGTTCTTTATAGTGATGGAGCACAGGTTATGTTGCTAGTTGCTAACTTGTTTGGATAGTGTAATATTGGTACATGCATAGTTGTTGTCACTGAATTGATGCCATATCTTGATTCTTGTGTGTCACATTGTTGTTCTTCAATAATATGCATAGTTGTTATTTTAAAATTAATTGACCTTGGAGATGGTGAAGATGTTTTGAGATAATATGGATGGTTGACTACCAAATGTACTCTTTATCTTGTTGGTTGTGTTTTTGTTACTTGAGGACAAGCAATTGTTTTAAGTTGAGGGCATTGATGTGTGAGTAGATGATAACACATTTGAGGCTTTTAACTAAGAATAATTGTAAAGTTTTAAGCAACTTTTATCTTTTTTGATTGTTTTCTGTTTTATATTGCAGTAAAATTCAAGATGCAAGAGAACCAACAATAATGGAAGTAAAAAAGTTGATTTATGAGCAAATAGAGAGGAAAGTATAGCTGATGACTTTCCTGATAAGTCGTCATCCTTGTGATAAGCTATCAGAGTTGCCGCCAGGCTTAGATAGATAATGAACATCAACTGGAATTCGTGACGACATCTGTGATATAAGGGTGATAATCCGTCAAGCTCGTCATTAGGCTTAGACAGAGAGTGAGCTTCAGCTGGAATTCGTGATGACATCTGTTATAGGCTATCAAAAGTGTGATAAGCCGTCAGGCTCGTCATTAGGCTTAGGAAGGGAATGGGATTTTAAGTGAAGAAGCGATGACAATTCTGATAAGTCATCATATATCTGATAAGCCATCAGATCTCATCGTCAACCTAAGGCAGAGATTGTCAAAAGTGAAGAGGAGCTGATGACATTCCTAATAAGTCGTCAGACTCCTTATAAGCCATCTCACACGTCGTCGCCTCTCCGGGAAAATACTATGATCTATGATTTTGTTTCCATAATTAGGATGAAGTATTTAAAGCATGTGTTAGGTTTTTCTAATATAATGAGGGGGGAACTGATGTTTGGAGAATATCTTCTCTCTAGTTTTCTGACTTGAACTTTACAATTATTTTTGGAGAGATTATTACAATTATAGGGAGGTATAGAAATGGGCTTGGTGCCCAGCATAATATCAATAGAAAAGTCAATATCATGATCCAAAGGCATACAAGGAAAATCACTAAAAAATACATCTATGAACTCACGAACCATATGAACAAAATCTAAAGAAAAAGGTGAAGCAACACTATTATCATGAATATGATCCAAATAAGATAAACATTGCCTCTCAACTAAGCAACAAACCTAAACATAAGATATAACCCTCTTGGGGCCCGAATAAAGTTCACCCTTCCAAGCTATCCTTGGCACACCTGGTGGAGCTAAAGTCATGTTTTTTTCATAATAATGTAGGACAATATGGTAAGGATCCAACCAACACATACCTAAATTGACATCGAAATCAACCATATAAAAAATAAGCAAATCTACCCAACTCTCATGCCCTCTAAAAGTCACAACACAAGATTGGTATACACGATCCATCATTAGTGAGTCTTATACCATGGTAGATCTACAAATAGGCATGGCAAGAGGCTCACTAAAATAATAAAAAAACTAAGAAAAATATAAAGACACATAGAAGAAAGTCAATCCCAGATCAAATAACACAGGTGTAGATCTTAAAAAAATAAGGACCTGTGATGACAACATCAGAGGCCTCTACCTCTGGTTAGGCGGGTATAGAATAGCACTATCCGCGACCACAAAATAACTAAATAGCTATGTGACCACCACCACGGGTTCCATTACCTCTGCCTCACGCACCTCGGGTAGAACCCCTGCCTTTTATAACTAAAATAGATATAGCTTTGAGCTCACGACAATGACAGTCCTTGGCCAAATGTCCTGTCTCAATATATATAACAACTTCTATGACCCGACTTAGTAGGAGGAGGTACGAATGGACCAAAATAATCATCCAGAACTGTTGAATCAAAAGACCCACTATGAAAACTCTACAAGGCTGGCTATACTGGTCTACTATAAGAACCATACAAACCTTTAGAATCCTTACCTCGAGAAATGTGACCTTTGAACTTGCCCAAATGGTGCACCCTCTTTGATAGCCTAAAGAAGGCTAAACATGAAAATGGACACACAAGGAACAAAAAATAGCAACTAGAAGAAAGGGAGATGAAGAAGAATGCATAAAATGTAAAGATAGTAGAAAGACCTTTACTCCTACCAAGTGATTAACAAAAGATGGTGTATAAAACCATCAATAACACCTCACCAATAGAAGCTCAAACCTTCCTATTAGGTGGACCGAAGGACTCGTATTTCCTCAATCACACCTTTCTTGCAAAATGTTCAACACAAATGAAATCCATCAATTGTATTAAACTCTCAAGTTTTTTTGATGTCTTTTCCAAGACCCACACTAAGATGGCTTATCTAAGCCCTACACTGAGGAAAGAAATTACACTAAGAGTAATACTCCATTTCAATTCATCGAAGTCTTATGAAACTAGAAGCTTAAAGGTCTATTTATACTATTACATAACAATGACTAAAATGCCCTTATTGAAGGATGCTCCTTTGGAGTGTTAAAGGGAGGTCTTAAAAGAGCACAATGCCCTTAGTTGAGGCGCCTATGTGATGTAAAAATCCCTCCTTCTCTCTTCAATTCGGACAAGGCTTTGTAGTGGTTCCAAAAGGTCTTCAAGTACTTGTAAATTCGTGACTTGATCCTTTGATAATCAAAAGCTTGAACCTTCTACAAGACCTTATAATCCTTGTGCTTTGTATTATTGTATCCTCCTCTCCATCTTGAAAGGAATTTGACCTCAAATTCACACCTTGAAAAAACAAAGAGAGGGATAACAAGTGCACAATCCTCATGATAGAACGGTTAGCATTAGTGACATAATTATACTAACACACCAAGGGGGTACACTCTTGGAATATAACCAATAATCCTTTTTTATAACCATGAAACACTTACTACAAGCATTACAAAAGACATGACTAAAATAAACATCAAAGAAAGAATAGTGCAACCCAAAATCACCATCACATATATCAACAAGCCAAGTTGTTCACATTTGAAATACATCCACGGGTACTGTGTGTGACATGAAAAATGTTAGCATGAATAGCACAAAGTAGGGGGTTTTGGACAATATCAAGAGAAAAGGAAACTACAATGATCTTAACGGCTTTACTATACTCAAAAGGTAAGACTAACTTTTGCTTAGGAACCATAAGATACATTTGTTTCATTACCTCTAAAAAGGACCTCATCAAATATGGTTGCACTATTAATCCTAAGGTCTACCTCACCCATATAGCATCATCACTCAAACAAGGAAACCATCCACTAAAGTTAATACCTCTACATAATACCAATTCAAAATTAACAAGGTTATCATCATAGGTAAAGAGGTAGTACAGGAAGGAATCAAGTGTGAAGACATTATGCCGAGGGGGGTACACTTTTAAAATACAACCATCAATCCTTTGTTTTAACCATGAAACAATTAGTATGATCAGTACAAAGGAGAACACTAAGGTAATTATCAAGGAAAAATGAAGAGACACCAAGACAATCCCTTCCCCACCCTAATAGTGCACCGAGATCAAATGGATGAAGTACCAAGGATATAAGCTGGGGTTACTCATTCCTTTTACTAGGGCATCATAATCACAATCACCCAAAGCATCTGATTTAAAGGGAAGATTAACATTCAAGAAAGAGGATCTATGGCATAGAAGACTTCCCTCAACAAGATGCATTCCATCTTTTATATCCTCACTAGTTATTGGAAACTCACATACCAACGTAGACTCACCTTGGTTTTCACAAGGGTCAACTAGTGTGTGAATACTTTTGTCACTTGGTAATGGAACCTTATTTAAGTTATAAGTGTTAGCACTAGATGGACACAAATCATTCTTACGAAAAGAATTGATTTTGTCATCTAAAATATCAACTAGTGCTTGCATATTCACAACAAGAGTTTGGTCCTTATGCAATCTAACAACACAAAGAATATCACAAAAGGAAGATTCACACACTTTTTCACTAAGAAAATCCAAAACTGCACCACTTTGGCCACTACTAGCCATATCACAACAATTCAAGTTTCTAGAGGTGTAGAACATAACTTTATTACCTTGTAGATCACGGGAAGTGTGTAATTGACTTATTTTTTCATCATGGATTTCCTCATGCTCCACATTACAAGGGAATATGTCAATGTTTCCCGTTGGACTCACTTCTTCATCACTTATCCCAAAATGGGGATTTAGTACACTAACATTTGGCGTATATCTTCAATGAAGATATCACAATGGGCATTGATGCGATCAAATATGGCATCCAAATTATTGGCAGCCATGGTACCTAAAATAAAGAAAAAAACATACAAAACAAATAAACAAGTTCGTTCAAATATTCTCACCGACTCTCTCACTCTCGAATCTTACCTCACACTTGGTCTCACAAGTGTTGAATACTTGGCAATACTTGTCAAGTGAATTGAGTGGTGAATATGCCTTGGCCCGGTGTCAATTTTTGTTTGATATGACTCAAATAAAATGATGTACAAACTTGAACCAACAAACTACTACGAATTCAAAAATGAGAAAAGCACACAAAAATTGATGACGCGAAACAAACGGACTCTAATCTAATTACCAAACTAGTAGGTACTTCCTAGTTGTTAATTAGGGATAGAAAAACAACTAAAATTAGAAACAACAATTAGAAACTAAGAAAATCTAATTTTAGAGATGAATTTGGTTGATCACAAGTGACGATGTAGCACTTTGTGGTTGGTTGTCACTTTTTTCAAATTTTCAATTTCCCAAATCTTTGTTTCGGCCAAACACTACTTTAGGGATGAAAGGATTTCAATTTTTAGAGGGAAAATGGAGGTTTTGAAGCCTTTATGGATCTTCAAATGAATTCAAAATGAGTTGGTCCCCCCCTTGTACTTTCAAGTGTACTTGTTTGTCCCCTCTTCCTTATTGGATGTCTTGGATATTCTTGGGATATGCTTTTGGACTAACAACTTTTTAACTCTCTTTCTTCTCCTTTTTAGATCAAACAAACACCCCTGAATATTCTTCTTCACTAAGATATGAAGATGATGGATGAATAAGATGAATATTCAAGTGTTGACCAAGTTTGACCAACAAGCAAATGGACTCCAAATCCGATTTTTTTGTAGATCTAGGTTCCTTATGATAAAAAAAACTCAACCCACTAAAAATCAGCCATAACACACGTCCAAATAGCAAGGGTAATTTTTCAGATCTAGCATAAAAGCTCCAAAACTCCATGGCTATGGCGGATCTTAGCTCAAACTCAACCAAACTTCACTCTAAAAGTAGATCTAGATACTTTTAGTGTTAGAGAATAAGAATCTAACACTAAAAACTATCAAAACACACTAAAAACTTGTAGATCTAACTTGGAAATTTCGGATCTACAACAAACAACAAGATAACACACAATTTTTTTGAGATTTTCGAACTTTTTTGACTCTTTTTTTGTGAGATTTTCTTAATAAAGACACTAAAACCAAGATTTAGGGATGTTGGAACAACCCTAACCAAGGCTTTGATACCAAATGATAGCCTAAAGGAAGGCTAGACACGAAAATGGACACACAAGGAACAGAAAACAGCAACTAGAAGAAATGGAGATGAAGAAGAATGCATAAAATGTAAAGATAGTAGAAAGACCTTTACTCCTACCAAGTGATTAAAAAAAGATGGTGTATCAAACCATCAATCACACATCACCAATAGAAGCTCAAGCCTTCCACTTAGGTGGACCAAAGGACTCACACTTCCTCAATCACACCTTTCTTGCCAAATGTTCAATATAAATGAATTCCATCAATTGTATTAAACTCTCAAGTTTTTTTTATGTCTTTTCCAAGACCTACACTAAGATGGATTCTCCAATCCTATACTAAGGAAAAAAACTACACTAAGAGTAATACTAAATTTCAATTCATCAAATTCTTATGAAAATAAAAGCTAAAAGGTCTATTTATATTATTACATAACAATAACTAAAATTCTCTTAATGAAGGGTGCTCCTTTGGAGTGTTAAAGGGAGGTCTTAAAAAACCACAATGCCCTTAGTTGAGGTGCTAATGTGATGTAGAAATCCCTCCTTCTCTCTTCAATTTAGACAAGGCTTTTCAATGGTTCTAAAAGGTCTTCAAGAACTTGAAAATTTGAGACTTGATCCTTTGACAATCTCAAGCTTGAATCTTCTACAAGACGTTATAATCCTTGTGCTTTTTATGATTGTATCACTCTTGGTGCATCCTTGAGATGCTTGAAGAATACCCTCAGTCATTTTAACATGATCCACTATACTCTAAAAAGATTCTCCAAACACTACCATCTAAGGTGTAGCTAGCTGAAAAACAAACATATAACCCTATTACGAACTTCCAAATCTTCTCAGACTCAGTGGTAATGGTGGCATAGGAATATCTAAACAAGGCATAGAAGCATACCTTATACTCTACAATAGTAATGGATCCCTGCTCCATTTGATCAAACTCATCTCTTATTTGATCCCTCAAACTGTGAGGCACAAATCTCTTAAAAAGGCCTTAGCAAACAAATCCTAAGTTATCTCGAGAGAATTGAGATATCTGCAACTAATAAGTGACCTTCCCCAATCTTTAGCGGCATCCCTTAATTGATAAGTAGTATACGCAATACCATGTAACTCAAACAAACATAGGTTTTGAAACTTCTCAAGATAATCAATCAAGAACTGATATACTTCCTTGACCCCAACACTATTGAACCTAGGGGACCCAAACGAGTGAACCTCTCA
The DNA here is from genome assembly GCF_002878395.1 of Capsicum annuum. Lineage (NCBI taxonomy): Eukaryota > Viridiplantae > Streptophyta > Magnoliopsida > Solanales > Solanaceae > Capsicum > Capsicum annuum. The sequence goes on from NC_061113.1 coordinate 164,568,371, forward strand.
AACTTCTTTTGATACTTAGAAGACATAACAATACAAATAATACAGGGAGGCATAGTGAATCTAGTAGGCTGAGATCCCACCTGAAAAGGCAACATAGATAAAGTTTAAAATCCTAACAAAACAATACCATACTCAGATGCAGGTGATGAAGGAGGAATAACACTCGAAGTCTATGGAGTACCAAAATCCAAAGTTAGTACTGCTAGAGGATCCATACTCAGGGATGGAAGGACACCATAGGTAGACTGTGACACAAAAAGAGGTATAATACTCAAAGCTGGGGAAACACCAGGCATACTCAAAGGGGCACCCTCAAATGGGTCAATAAGAGAATCAACAATCTCTCCATGACGGGGGTAGAAGGACTCGCTAGAATAGAAGTAGGACTCATATCTCTAATATGCTCAACATGGGTCTCAAGAAAGAGTCCACTAGCACTACTCCTAGATGGTACAGATCTATATGATTGTCCACAACTCACAACTTAGCTACTAGACTGGGTTCACTCCTTAAATAAAGGCTTCGCATCTCTAACCTTATGAGATCTAATCATCACCAACTGTACAGAAGAGAGTGAAATATAACTTAGAATATAAGTTATGAAGTAAATCCATATAATAAGGAATAAAATAAGGGCAATTTTCCTAAAATATAAATTTGGATGATGTTTCACATCTATAAAATCTATAAAGAGCAATGAGTAGTCTTGACCTAAGGTCGGCCGAAGGGTCCCACTTCTAATCCCCAAAATCCATTCTAAGGCAAATTCTACCCCAAAATAGGCTAAGGTATCTAATTTTACTGCTAGATATTAAAATAAGCTACATTTTAGTTCTAAATAGCAATTCTACCTAAAGGATGAGTAGCTAAGTTAATTATTCCTAATTACGACCTCTAATCGGCTAAATAATCCAATTGACGCTAAATATTTCTCCAACTTCTAAATTCCAACCCATTTAAAGCATGTTATCATAAGTATACTACAATATAGCCCAATGAATGAGAAAGTTAAACCTAGCCTTCCTGAATGCCAAAGAAAGCCTAATAAAGTCTGTTAAATTAATATTTTCCCCGTTTGAGAATCTTTTGTACGATGCGATGCAATCAAACTAGTAATCTACTTATCAATATGAGAACAAGGTACCCATATTGTATTTTATGGTTTGAATATAAAATTACATAAAAATTCCATATGGGGCCTACTTACGAAATTGCACTTTCGAAACCATCAACATGTCCCTCTATGCTCAAGGAACATTTACCCTAAAGAATGGGTAAATTCTAAGCTCAAATAAGCTATCAACCTAATAATAATTCAAGGATTTTGGGGATGAATTAAGAAATGAACTACGAATTTAATGGAAAATAAGTAATATTTTAATGAAGAAATGAGTAATTCAAGTTCACAAACACACCCAAACCCCCTAATAAAATTTTTGCCAATTTCTCACACTCTCCAGGGTTTTCTCTCTTGAGACTTGAGAGAAAAATTAGAGAAAATCGAGCTTATTAGGGCACCTAATAGGATTCTGGTGCCTATTAAGTGGATACTTCACCGTTTAAGCAGTCACCACTAAAGAGTCCAAGTACTGCTAAAGTAGTACCCGCTTAGGCTGGCAGACTGCTAAAGCAGACTAACAGCCGCCAAAGATGTACAAAAGCCTTTGGACTAGAACCAAAGGTACCCTAGCCTAAAATAAATGTTGCAAAGCTGATAGAACTATAAAAATTTGTATACGATGTCATTAAACTAAAATTTATGGCCAATAGCTAATCCTTACCCATAAACACTTCAAAATAGGGAATTAGCTCTAAAAATAGAAATAAACTGCCGCATAATTGAACTCTCAGCTCCAACAATTCACAAATGACTGGGGGTAGCTATTTGAAAGTTTTAAATGGAGAAAATGCATGGAAATATAGGAAATATCTTAGAGGTACACACCTATTTCCATTGGCTCTACATACCCCAAATCTTCTTAAAGATTATCATAAACAAGTAGATATTATTGGATGCACTGTAGTCCCCTATTTTTTCTCACTCTATCTCTTACATCAAGTGCAGTTAGATGATCTATTTCCTGTTGCCTATCCCTTTCTTTACTAGCTCTTCATCAAGCAGTTACTTTTCTTTCATTTGTTTCAGCCATTGACAAAGTAGTGACCTATTTTGAGGTTTCCTAAACATCATGCTGGAGTGGCTAATTTACAACTCCTGGGTTATCATAAACCTGCTCGAGCACGGCTTTTTCATTATGAACTCCATCTATCCATTTGTTGACTCAATCTTAGAGTTGTCTAAAGTTTAGGATCAAATAGAATCAGAGGGCTTACTTAACTCTCAATATGAGGAATACTTTGGCGTGTGCCCTAAAATAGTACAATAGTAAAATCAACAAATAAAACAAACAACTTGACAAACCTAATTAATTAATTCAATAACTGTATTCCTAAATAATAGAAATGAAATTTGATGTCTCCCAAGTTACACCTCCCAAAAAGTATAAAGTGATAACTGGATCTAATATCTAACCCAACTAGGTTGGGGTCAAACTCATAGGAAATAAGATAGAATCTGATCACGTGTTTGCCTAGGAAAATTTGTCATTAAGTAAAAGAAAGGGAGGTTCTTGTGAAACAAAAGACTATCAGAACAGTTGTTTTTTTAAAATTTGCAATTAATATGAGATGTGCACTAGGACTGTGATCTTATTATTTCAAAATTCCATAAGTTGCTTGTGCTAGTAAACTATCCCAATGAATTATTAGAAAAATCTAACAATATAGGTACATCTAAAGGTCTTCCAATCTTGATTAGATTATGTCACAACCCAAAAACTAATGGTCATGATGGGACTTATCGCAGTAAGCCTTGATAAGTAAGCCTATCACACAAACTAATATCAAAAGAAAAAATAATAACAGTACCTCAATGTAAGGTTTCTAGGATGAAGCCGAACCATACAATATAATGAAAGAAAAAGAACATAACCAAATATATCATACTATAATACCAAAACCTAGTGTCACAACATAAGGACTAATTAATACAACTCAAGATAAAAACACATAAGATATTCAAAATAGGAACAACTCTGTTGCTGAAAGTAAAATAAAGACATAGTGTAAATAAACAAGGGTAGTAGTGGACTCCGGAAGCAGGAATACAACTGCTACCTTGAATAGCTCCAATGTATCACCAGAATTCAACTACCGTGAGGTATACTCGAACCTGGATCTGTACCAAAAGGATATAGTAGGGGTGAGTACGGTCCACTTGTACTCAATAGGTATCATAGGTCGACTAAGTAAAGAATAAAATAAAGCATACCAAATACACACTAAGGGCACGTCACCTGCAACAAGAAAATGTCCTATAATGGTAGCCCACACATTCTCTACTAACAGTTCTATAATATTCACATACATCATAGCAAATACAAGAAAGAAAGACAAGTAGATAGGTATCACACATACAAATATAAAGGAAAAAGACATATAGACAGATATCAAATCAAGGAAAATAACCCATCACAGATATATACAAAGTAAATACAAATGCAATGGATAGATGATGGTAATGATAATGATGCTGATACTGATAATGACAATGATTCCTGAGGTTGTTGCATATCCTCCGTATACACATATAGATCTAAAACTTCCCGATGTAGGATCCATGGAGGTTTCATCAACCCTTATACAACTCATATCTAATAATAATATCCGTAACTCTTCTCTAGCGGTTCCTTTGGTAGAGGGTTTCAAGATGAAATATTTTTGTCAGAATAACCAGTGTTTCCAATATTTCTATGATGGTACCAATATTTCATGAATAGGTATGATATGAGGATTTAAGGCGCATAACTTACCTGGTTGAGTATTCTATATCCAACTAATATACCAACCAAGTGAGCCAATAATTCACTCAATATTTCCAACGATCCATGAAAACCAGTATGAAGCATATGCAAAAGGAGTAAAATAATTCAAAAGATATCATTGATACCATATTGGGCTCTTCCATTAGACATGATAGAACTAATATTGCATACACACGGCCAACAATATCATATAAGACCCTACACAATCACAAATAATAATTAATATTCCAAAATTGCCAAATAACATCAATATGTAAGCCCGCACATGGGAACAACACAATAACATATCTATTTCCATGATTAGTTCTTATACCCTTAAAATAATTTTATACCAATATAAACTACCCAGCCCAGTCTAAAAAAGATAAGCCATAACCCACCTCATATACCAAAAAACTAATCCAAAAGCCTTCAACATGAAGCCTTACTCCTTATCAATAGACTCAGAATCAACTAAAACATAGAAATTTAGAATCTATATGTCAAAAGAAAGCTAACGGTACCCATATTTCCATATTGAGTATTTTTGAGTTAGGGTCAAAATGGACCCCCAAAATGGGTTTTCAAAAAAGAAGGGTAAAATTGCAACTTTGTTTTTGGAACAGGCTCCCCCTACTTTTAGTAGTCCACATATGAAAATCCAAGCAAAAATGAGTTAAAAATGAGGTCCAAATAGAAGAAAAACCATATTTAGGCTTTACCAGCAATAATCCTCGTAACTCGTTTTAAAATTAAGAATTGATGTAGTTTTAAAGATGAAATTGAAAGAAAAGTAATAATTATAATATTAGAAACTCACCAAGTGAAAACGGGTTGAAATCAGATAATTATAATTTTTAGGCCATGAGGATCAAAATCCCCAATTTCCATTTTAGGTACATGTCTTTGCAAACACCACGAGGCTCGTCCAAAACCCTTGAATGAAAACAAACTATGCTACCCTATCAAATTTGATGCTTTAGATCAAACGGTAATATTAAATTTTGAAAAAAATATCATTTTCACAAAGTTGACCCCCGAGACCCAATTTCACAACATATTGAACCGAAGGTCAAAATGAGATTTGAAAGCCATAAAACCACACCAACCATGCTATCACCCTAAAATTAACATTGCAGATCTACTAGCACAGTCCATTTTTCTATCTGACACATAGATCAACAAATATTGACCGAAGTCAACTATAAGGCTTTTTAAGTTACCAAAAATCACAATATCACATTGAAACATATTGAGAACTATGCAAAGCATCCCCCGACCCCAGAAATACCATAATGCAATAACAAGGAGGTGTAAAATGGTTAAATCACACAGAAATGAATATTTCACATAAATCACCAAAATTAAATCCTTACAGATGAATTTAACTTGTCTACTCTTAAACTTAGTGTGTTTCACTACTAAACCTTGTTATTGATCTAAAAATAACTATTCTTGTTAAAAATTTAGTTATTAGATAAAGGTTATTCCTAATCTATACCTCTCTCCCAAGCAAGTTTAGAATACATGTGAGTTTCTTATTTATGTATCCGTTAGAAGGACAATTATAGTAAAAAAACACCAATACATGCAAGCACACCGATCTAAAATTTCCTCACACTTAATTTGGTTTGTTAATTTATCATAGTTACCACAACTCTAGTTGTGTTATTTATCTACTCATCATTACAAGAACACAAGAATAATTCATTGATAAAACCATTCTCATGAACATATAATCAGAAATAAACTCCAAAATCACAACTTTAATGAAAACCATGGGAATAATGTTCATAAAACTCCAAGAATATAACTTAGTACTTTACAAAATAAGATTCACATTTCACAATAGTGCGTAACATGTAAGAATAATCCTACAAGGGTATTTGCAGAACAAATCCTATCCTAAAAAAAATAGAACAATTATGTTGGCTGCCTCGAATGTGAAAAGCTATGATCATGGTTAGAACCTATGATCATCCTTTGGATATTGTAGTTTGTACTTGGACTTATCGACTTTTCTGACTTTGAAGGTATGGTGCTCAGTACAACTCTGTGGTATTATGTATGATCCTGAAATACAGTTGTCTGATCATCTCACACTTAGGTTCTGCAGTCTTGTTTTCAAGCCTTTATTCCCTGATAGTGAGGTACGATCATGGCTTTATGCTACGATCATGAGAATCTTTCATCTGATTATTTCTCAAGGAAACCCTTTGGTTCAAGGCATGATATCCTTGGTACGATTGTGGTCAGATCTTACGATCGTCATTCCTTTCATATGATGCCTCTTTTTGTCCATTCTTCTATATAGTTTCTTCTCTAAGTCCCTAAGACCTACAAATACTGAAAACCACCTCAACACCATAAAAACATGCCCTTATATTTACAAATATTCCTTGTTTTAAGAATCTTAAGTGCCATAAGTTCATGACATATGATGAAAAGTAGATGAATGTTAGATGGTCTTTTGTTAATGGAGGGATTTAGTGAGTGTTAATGGTGGTGTCAGCTATGTGTAAAATTGGGTATTGATGGAAAATTTTCTTGTTAGGTCTTTGTTAATGGTAGTGGGGTATTAGTAGGGAGTTGGTTATTTTGAAATAAGGAAACATTAATGGTGAAATTATGTTTAATGAAGGGAGTAATAAATTATTGTTCTTTGTAGTTTTGTAAAGGAATGATTATTTTTAGTGATATTTTGTTAGTTTATATCCATGGAAATTGTTATATGATGGAGAGTTAATATTTTAATGGTTAAAGTGGAGAGTCCTCCTATGGTCAAGTTGGAGTGTGTTTTTTCATGGTTGTTTATTCTATAAAAAAAAAAAAGGAAAAGATGAATGGAGTGTGTATGTATATTGTGTGCATGTACTACATTTTTAATGGATAGTGATGGAATATAATATGATGAGGTTTAGGTGAGTTGTGAGGAATGTTCTTGGCAATTTGCGTGGGGTCATTTATTGTATGTTGTGTAGTACATGGTAAGGCTGGAATTTGAGTGGTCACCAAGAAATAATTTCATTGGTCATGAAAGTTTTTATTTTTTTATTACTATCTAAATAAAATGCTAATTCATAATAAAAAATAAAAGTAACAAAACTGTATCAAAAGGAAATTGAGAAACTAAAATAGTATGATGAATGGGCAGGTTAAAAATCACGTGACTACAAGTACAAATACATTCTCTCTAACAAATAAATTTAAACCATGCATTCAATTTACGATAGGCTTGCCCTTATTTTTATGCCTTGATTTTTGTACAGTTGGACTAAGATATTATAATACTTTACTTTGGATTATAATGTAGGCATGAGGAGGGGTATGGTATATTTGGTAACAATAACTATACCTTCCTTGACACCACACTATCTTTATTTCAACTTTAGACAACATTTTCCCTCCATATTCTCCTTTTGTTTTTTCTTCTTCTTGCGATGAGTGTGGCTTTATCTCAAACACAACTTCTTTTTTTCTCTCTTTTTTTTTCTTCCAATACATGCTAAACCCGTTATTCTCTGAAAACTAATCTATTTTTCATAGCCAGTTTTCCTTTTCATTTCCTTTACAGTAGCCACCCTTAACTTAAGCAATTTGCCAAAGTTGAGGTATACAATATCCAACGTAGGACGAGGCCAAAAATAAAGGTCAAAGTAAAATTAGTAAGATGATTAGGTTTCTCGACAAAAGGGGTCAATTTAGACTCAAAATGGGATATAGAAATAAATGCATTCTATGAATGGTCATTTAGGTTAAGTAGGCAAAAACAAAAAATAGTCTGTGATCCTATGCTATCCAACTATCCTATGATCTCAGCAAGACTAACCTAACAAGTTATAGATTATTCACATAACGTAAGAATAATAGGAATGCAGGATTGCACACTCTTGTCACAGAGTTACACTATCAATTACTAACTATTAAGTTCATCACCTAGCTTAACCAACATTTGGTACATCCATATATATAATGTCATGCAAAGATCATTATGGTAAATCTATCAAAGCAGATTATGTCACCAAAAATTAGAGAGGTCTCCATTTTTCAAAAATCAACATCAAAATCAGTTTTCATGCCATGGACTGCACTAAGCATTCCTATTTCTCTTTCATAAACATGCAAAAAAACAAAAACTTCTAAATATACATATTCTACTAGATAGAACACCCAAGGGAAAATACATGACAAAAAAACCCCTAGGTTCATAGGCCCAAAACTGCACTTCCTATCCAGAAAGTGCGAATTATCCATAATGCATTAGATAGTAAGTACAAACTAGATAAAGGCACATACCTATGTCACCCTAGGAGCATGGGTCTAGCTACTCAGTGTGAACTATAAATGTAGTCGCTGGATCAATCATAGTTCCATAAAAAATGGTTGTCTCTCCCAAAGGATCAGAAATGGTAGATACTACATGAGGCAACCTACTAGTATCAATCTCTATAGCCACATCAATAGGGGCAAGCATGGAACCCACAACTACTGGTGCCAAACTAGTAGAATCTCATCAAGATTTAGGAACATTTGCCTCCACCTTTAAGCGGTCCTCATCCAAGGATTTCTTTGTGGACACCTTATTTTCATGAGTTTCTTTATTTTGATATCTCCTAAGCTCAGTGTCATCCTTATACAAATCCTCACTCTAAGCCCTTTTTTCTATTAATTAGGGATCCTATTTGCTAAAAGGTCAACAAATAGAGTAGGTTCAGGAAGAATATCTATGGGATAGATGATATAACTAGAGTGTAATTGGAAGAAAATGAACCAACTCTAACCTAATGTAAGACCCCACCAAATTCTCTCATAGTCTGAGCCTAGAGCGTGTCAAGTGAAGTGTAAATTCAACCTTAAAAGATTAAGAAGTGAATATCCAAGTGAGAAATATTTTAAACCATGTATAATTTCCCTAATATCAACTTCTTATCACGTAGATTATTGATTAAGCTTTCCATCGATACAAATTTCGTAAAAATCCGACATTGAATGAGAAAGTTATATCATTTTACTAAGAGCTATCGGAACCGCCCAGGTGCAACAGACAGGTTGACGGACCATCGAGCTTGCGATGGACCATCTCCTAAACTGTCACCCAAACCATTGCAACTAAGACAGTGACTCTCTTTTTTGACCCAAGTACGATGGCCAAGATGATGGACCATCAAGCTAGCGACAGACCATCGCTGAGACCGTCACAACTAAGGCAGTGTGGTCTTTTTCTAACCAATGTGTGACGGACAATCCGACAGGCCATCAGACTAGCACCAGACCATTACTTCGACCAACATAAATCCTATTCAGTATATTTAAGTCATTTTTAAAAAGAGATTTTTGGTCTTTTCTCACCCCGTTTACACTTATATATATCTTGAATGAAGCTGAGGGATTTATTTTTCATCTTCAATATCATAGCTAGGGTTTCCTACAATATCAAAACCCTTATTTATTCAAGAAGAAAAAAAATCAAGAAATCAAGAATCTCTCCAAGATCCTTCAAGAAAGAGTTTCCTAAGGTATGCAGGTGTTGATTCTTAGGTTCCTTTCATCTAAGAAGCTGAAGAATCCTTTTCTAAATTTTAAAGATCTTATGTTTATGTGTTTTCATGATTCATGTGATTTGAAATTGAAGTTCATGCTATTATTGAGTTTTAATTTATGTTTTGATTATAGGGTTTTCAAGCTTTGGCCCTAGTATGTGATGTTCATGACAAACCCTCTTCAAGTTCCTTGTTAATTAATGTGTTCATGTCAATTAAGTGTAGAAATTGTTGAATAAGTAAAGCATGCTCCCCATATGTTTGATAAAATTCTTATGTGAAGGAATTAGAGCCATTATAGCATGTTGACTAAAAATCTCCAATTATGTGCAAGCTCATGCATGCCAAGTGTTTGTTGAAAAGCCTTAGTGAATGAATTGTGACATGATAGCATGAAATTCCCCAATTATGTGTTCTTTAATGGATGCTAAATGTTTGATTCAAGACCTTGTTGAATGGAGTATGAGCCAATAACATGTCTCCCTATATTATCACATGTTTATGATTTCGAAATGCTTGAAGAGATGATTTAGTAATTGTGATGGTGAATGAATGTCCATGGTCATGATTATTCAATAATGGTTATGTTTCACTTTAATGTTATCGAGTCCTGGGGGTATTTATACTCAAAAAATTAGCCGTAGTCTAGAGCGCGTGTTCGTTTTCATGATAATCTCAGTCAAGCCATGATTCTCAAAACTCAGTGAGTTATAGAACTCAGTACTCTCAAATAGTTATAGAATAACCTCAGTATCGTTAGCACTCTAGCCTCATTTTAGTACTCAGCTCATATCTAGTAGTACTTAAGTATTTGGTTTAGACCTCAGTAGCATTCAAGTAATATATTCAGAGCTCAGTATCATTCAGTCAGATAACGAGATTCACTAGTATTCCATCAGATAATAGAACCAAGTAAACTCAGCTTAACTTAGTCAGATCATTCAAGAAATACGATCAGTAACAGATTCAGCTCCATTTAAATTCAGTTATGAATCAGTCTAGAGTCTTTCAGTTGGGAGTAGGAGCTAGCACCGAGCGAGTGTAGGGATGATGGATTTCCCGTTAGAGAGGTAGAGTCGTTAGCAGTAATACCTGAACACTAGAACTGCGTAGCCAGCATAGGTCCAGGAGTCACCCATTAGATAAAGTCTTAACTATCATACTACCTTAGGCTTGACTTCCTGTTTAGGGTCGCACGTCAGAGAGTCTTGACCAGAGTAGAGGTCTTTACCCATGGAATGGTATTGACACTTTTTCAGCTGTGGTTATAGGTTGGACCCCACCAGTTTAGATTTGTGGCTTGTTGGTTATGTGAGAACTCCCACAGTTGTTGTTTTAGTATCAGCCTTCAGAGAAGAACTCAAAAATCAAGACTATTAGGTACAGTCACCTATCTCAGTATGAAACTCAGATAGTTCCATATATTTATGGACCACCCGCTAGATAGGCTTGGTCTCTCATAAAGTTAATCAGTATCAGTACTAATAGATCCATAGATCACCCGTTAAATAGGCCTGATCTCACTCTCAGGTTAAGTTGATTATTCTCATTATCAGATTCAGAGATCTTCCACTAGATAGGTCTGATCTCAAACATAATCATTTTTTATCATTGATAGTAGATTCAGAGATCATCCGTTAGAGAGGTTTGATCTCAGATTTAGTCAGTCAATTGTAGCAAGCTCATAACTTAGTTATTGATATGAGTGGATTCAGTTAATCAACTTTAATATCATCCATTTCTGAGATCACTTGGTAGATTGGACTGATCAGAACTTCAATATTCAGTTATCAATATCAAAAGTTTCTGTTGTTAGTATATCAGTATTAGTAGTAAGTTCAGATATTAGTAAATTAGTACCCGAGTTTTAGTATTCAGAGTCACGATGATTTCAGTTATGGTTTGTGCGTTCATACATATGTCCTCCTTCAGTACTCTCATGATTATTTAGTTAAGTAATTGTTCATGCATAAGCCATTGCCTTTAGCCTTACCTCATCTTGCATACTCAGTACATTCCCACGCACTGACGCATTTGTGCTATGGTGTTTTACTTTACACCATAGGTTCAGAGGCACGAGATCCAGAGTACCCTTAGCAGCTCAAACCCAGTAAGCAATAGTAGACGTAGCGGTGAGTACTCTTCATTCAAGGATGACCCTTATTTTATTATCGTATCAGATTTAGTTTATTTTTAGTAGACAGAGTTGGCTGGGGACATGTCCCATCAACTCCATAGTTCAGACAGTCTAGAGACTTTTCGAACAGATGTATCAGTATTCAGTTTTCAGTTTTGAGTATTTTCAAAATTTTGAACCTTATGGAAAATTTTCTGCCAGTTATCTACATTTATTATATTATATTATGCAGAGCTCAGGTATATTAGTAGAAGGTTAGCTTATGGTCCTTCGGGATCATGAGCACCGTGTAACGACTTGGTGGTAGTCTTGGGTCATTACACCTAAGCTCTTCCACCTTATCTCTCGATCTACCTGATTCTAGGTTATGCACCTATATTTGAATGTTGCTTGTGATCCATGGTTTATTTAGTATGATCCAGGAGTTGTAACTCTTTTTTGTGACATGCTTAATTGTGTCCTTTTGTGGAATTAAAGTAATAAATTGTTTTTCTTTATTTTGCTAAAGACCATAAGAATTTTTTTTCGAAGCTTTATTTCCTCCTGTAGTTGAAATTTCTTTAATTGATTATGAACATTTTCTTCAAACTTTATAGACTTTTTATCCTGTGGCATTTTTACCTGTATGTGAATGTATTTGAATAAAGCATGAATGCTATAGTTTATTAATTGTTAAAATCTTAGACGTATGCTAATTTATTCATTTCTTTCCTTGCATGCACCCCCTTGGAGTTAAAATAGGCTCCTTCTCTCTTTGTATTTCATAAATGGGCCCATAAGGCTCACACCTCGTTGAACTAAGTCCAAAAGAAGGTCCAAAAGCCCATCATTTAGAGTATGGATACGAGAGTCGAACGAATAAGGAAAATGGATTAAAGTCTTACGTTTAAAGCGGCTAAGAGACTCAAAAGTCTCATATTTTGTTTTATTTATTCAAGTATCATTATCTTTATTTATTTTATTTATTTATTTGTTCATTCGTTTATACGGGCCATGAAGCCAAAGTTGTATTTAATACAAGTGGAGCAAGATTCGAGCCAAAGGCTCGATAATTAGATTAGGGCAGGTGAAATGGGTCAAAAGCCCATCTAAACTAGGACAGGTCTCATTGATTTAGGCCCAATAGCCTAAATCCCTTACTTTCTCCCCTTCTCCTTTTTTCTTTACGCTTGTTTGCCTTATGTGTCTTGTGAACCTAGCTAAATCCCTAGTCAAGTCGCTAAAATTTGGTTTTGCATAAACACCAAAATATTCCTAAAATCGCTTATCTTTTCAAAAATTAACTTTTTCAAGGTTAATCAAAGACGATTTTCAAACAGCTTAGATAACTGCAAGTTAGCGAAGATTTTAGGTGCCTAAGACCTTTCTAAAACGTTAATAGGAACCCCTTATCTAGAATCTCTAAATTAAACTGATATTCCTATTTTGAATCGTTTGAAGTAACTCTCTAAAATTTTCTTAATTTCTTTTAAAAATTAAGTGGCGACTCTCTCAAAAAGTCAAAATTTCTCCGCAAAATAGATATGGTGACTCTGCTGGGAATTTTTAACTAGGTTCTAACCAAATGTTTAATTTTGTATTTTGATTAATTTTTTATGTGTTTATATGTTTTGATTCTGTAAAGTTTAACTATCGCATCTCATGGCATATTCCTGTGTTATTCCAATTGTTTTGGGGTTTTGTGGATGTCCCGACCCCTATTGTTCAATTCCAATAATGTGTTGGAAATACGAATGACTTATTAGCACGTGAGTCATCTAATGGCTATTCGTATTTTCAAACTCAAGTTGTTTGCTGGAGAACCAGTGTTCAAACCGACTCTAGAAACCTAGGATAGAACGAAACCAAAACCCTATTTTAGGCATGAGCCTAGGATGACCCAATACCCAAGCGAGGTATTGGACCCATTAGAAAACCTTCCATACATCTATTGACCCCGAGTCAATTATAGATGAACCATATTTATGTGTTGAATAGAATGTATGCCTGTCTAATTCAATCCATTATCCTTTGGGGGTCGGGATAAAACTTGTTGTGCTTACTTTCGTAAGAAGAACTGAAGCAAGCAAAGGAAGAAATTGATCGATTTAGGAGGTTGCATCTAGGGCACAGTTTGAATGTCAACGGATGCCACCAATATAAGAAATGGATGAAGCTAAGAAGGCGAAGGCTGATAGAAGAAGCACTCAGGAATTAGTATTTTCTATCCCTTGTGTGGGAACGTGTCTTCTTTCATGTTATTTCCCTTTACATAAAGATTGTATCCCTCTTTTGTTATCTTTTGTAGGAATTTATGCCCTTTTAGTGTCTATAAAATTTGAGGGATAATGGATTGACCTTAAGCAAGCATATATTTTTCTTCAAAAATCGTTAGGGCCAAACCCTTGGCTCAAAAGGGTCACCCCAGTTAGGATACACATTATTATAATGTTTTATGTGATATAACTGTCTTATGTGTTTATGAGCGTTTGTTTGGATCAAAAGAGAGTTTATCCGCTATGCTCCTATGGATAAATTTGGCTATGACACAAACAACTCTACGTGGCTATTTCTTGTCAAGTATTTTACATTACTTATCACATATGGAAACTAGCACATTTGCCTTTGAGTTGTTTTACTTTACAGATAATAGAAAAATACTTCGTGTTGAAATAAGCTAGTAGAACATCCCTACTTCACCAGGTCAAAAGCACACAAAATCCCATCCTCTGACCATTATTCAATAATGACTGGAAATGATAAAGAAAATGCATTGACCATCAGGGATAATGTAATAGCGGAACCAAGTGACATGATTGCGGAACTCACAAGAAAGTTAGAAATGCTTCAGGAGGAAATAAATCATACTCGAGATTTGGCCAACTTGGCCATCACTTTCAATGCTCTCACTCCATAAGGACAGGGTACTGCACTCCAAATTCCTCCCCTTAGTACGTCTATCCTCGAAAATCAACCAAATAACGCATCGTCCATCTCCGCTCCTCAAATTGTCCAAAATACCAATCGCGAAAATAACCCAGATGTCTACCATCCATAAAATCCATCTCTAACCCCACAAAACCCATCTCCGAATCCATTCCCGAATTCGCTGAACCTATTTTTAAATCAACAAAATTTGCTCCCAAATCCACAAAATTCACTTCCAAATCCACAAAATCCATCACCAAATCTTCCATCAAATCTATCCCCAAATCCACCAAATTCGTTTCCAAATCCACAGAATTCTTCTCAAATGCCACCAGACTACTCTCAAATTTCACAAAACCTATCTAATTTTCAAAATGACTGCCCCACCTACCTACCGACTTCCTTTCAGCTGCAAAATCAAGCCCCCTTCCAAATCCTCCTCATGCCATCATCATATCCCCAGACATCTATAATCCCCTTCCTAATCCTGAGATAGACCATTATGAGAAGAAGGAGAAAGAGTGGAGGACCGAGCATGAAATGAAGTTGCTATCTATGAATGAAGAGATCATGAGGATCAAGGAATCTCATGGAGTGGGGAACAACAACGGGTTAGGTTATGGTGAATTATGTGTTCACCCTGGAGTAGATCTACCAGAAGAGTATAAGGTCCCTAAATTTGAAGTGTTTGATGGTACAGAAAATCCAATGGCCCATCTGAGAAGGTATTGTGATCAAATGGTGGGGGTACGGAAAAATGAAGCATTATTTATACGTTTGTTCAGCCGGAGTTTAAGTGGCAAAGCCTTAGAATGGTTCATGGCTCAGGAATTGAAAAGATGGACTGGTTGGAGGGCATTGGCCAAGGGTTTCCTTGACAGGTTCACATTTAACATTGAGATAGTCCCTGATCGATACTCACTACATCAGATCAAATAGAAGAATAATGAGTGTTTTCGAGACTACGAATTTCATTAGAGAAAAGAAGCTGCTAAAGGACAACCTCCCATATCTGAGGAAGAAATAGTATCAATTTTCTATCGCGCACAGGAAGGAGAATTTTATACCAGAATGGTATCCTCGGTCTGAGAAACTTTCACAGATTTAGTAAAGACTGGGGAATCATTAGAGAAAGGCATCCGAACAGGAAAAATTGCCAAAACCCCAACATCATCTGAATCTTCTGCATTCTCAAAGAAGAAAAGAGAGGATGCAGCTGCGGTCTCTACTAATTCTATTGATAAGCTAAAGAGGAAATTCAAGCCTAGGAATATTCTTTCCTCATCATCATCACCAAATTTTCAGCCTGTATTCTATGCTCGACCCCAATGTCAAGCTCCAATTACAAATATTTTACCCCAGTGCCAAGTTTCGCAGCTATATTATCAGCCTCATACTCAAGCTACTCTTCCAAATAACCAAATAAACGTACAAACATCTCCAAATTATCATCAAGTACCTCCTCCGGCTAATCAAAATTAGTATAACCACCAACGTCTAAACCTTGTAAAGAAGCCTCATACAAAATTCACTCCATTAGTTGAAAGTAGTACCAAATTCTTCAAAAGATTGATGAAAGATGGTTATTTGCAACCGATCTAGCTGAAGCCCTATCATTCCCAACTCCCAATTTTATCATGCCAATCAAAATTGTGCCTATCATTCAAGAGCAGCGGGGCACAGTACCGAAGATTGTATTAACTTGAAACATAAGATCAAAGATTTGATCGATCAGAAGGTTATCACGCTTCAGTCACTGACAGCAAATGTTAACAGTAATCCATTGCCTAACCATGGGGGACCTATAGTTAACATGATTAAAGTAGAGGGTGAATAGGCGTCTAGCAAGGCAATCACTAAGTTAAATTCAGGACTCAAAAGAACAGAAGAGGAGAAGAAGATAGAGAAAGTTGTGGCCGCCCAGAAAAGAATTTAAACATGGAATAGAGTACCAAATAAAAAAGGAAATAAGATCGAAGATAATTCAAAGGAGGGTCTATTGAGGCCCTTACCGCTCTTGTACCAGTAATTTCCCATACATGAGATGTTAAACGATAATAGTCCTAGGGATGGGATAGGAGATCTGTTCAAAGGATAAAATGCTCTACCAGATGATTTCCCAAAGTCCGGTGGGGTGAAGAAGATTGCATTAGGGAAGGCCTTGAAAAACTGGACTTTCGCTCCACTCATAACCCATCACCCATCGTGGTAGATGAAAGTACAATTACTAATAGTTTTTAAAATTGGTGATGATTTGGAGGAGGCCCCGTGATCCACCCTTTTATGACTCAAATTTTCATTTCGTGTTTACCACTTTCAAAAAGGTATAGGCCCCCAATTGCGTGGGTCGTGAGCCATAGTTTTTATTTATTTTACAAAAGGCCTCCCTTTATTTAAGAAGTCATTTTTAAATATGATTATATTATTATATTTTATTATCTTATTATAATCTAATATATTTTATTATTGTAGCAATAATTTTAAAACCTGCCAATGTTATATTATGTAAAGGGTTACATGAACAAAGCAAAGAGAATGATGATAAATGGGAAGAAGGTGATTAGGAGAAATTAATGAAAGATATAGAGGAATTTGAAAACCAAAAGAAGTCCAACTTGGAGAAGCCCTAATGCTACCCGAGATGGATGGTCAAAAGTGGACCAAACCAATCAATTCTGATGCGGTAAAGAGATATTGTGCTTGAAAGATGTTATAGTTTTTGTTTCTTGGATTATTTGTAATTACCTTTATAATAGTATTAGTTTTATGATGTGTAATTGCCTAAAATCCTTTTCCTTTATGTACGAACTACGTTTGACCTGAATTTCCAATAAAGGGATACGTAGGCAGCCTATATCGGCTTCGGTCAACCCCTTAGGACAATTTATCCTTTTCTTTTATGTATGAACTACGTAATGACCTGAATTCCCAACAAAAAGGATACGTAGGTGGCATATGTCATCTACGATCAACCCATTAGATTTTATATATATTGCTATCATAGTCTTAAACTACGTTTGACCTGATTCCTGCTTCAACGGGATACGTAGGCACCCCAACAGCTCGTCATATTACCCCTAGGAAATAGAAACTAGGGCAGAATTTTTGAGAAGGAATCTCAAAAATTAACAGGAGGAAGATCGTCATCCGACAAAGAGAACGAAGACCAATAAAGACTTCGGATCCTCTCGAGTTGGCCTCATCTTAAACAATTTTAAACTAGGGAAGAGATTTTGAGGAAAGCCTCAAAATTTCCACTAAACATTGGAATATAATTCAAATTCCCCAGCACCAGAGGGTAAAGTCAAACTCTTAAAGTGACCAGCTGCGAAAAAGTCTAGGTGGACTCGATTTCTATCTGTAACAGAGCTATTTGAAGAACCCTTCAACGATGATCATGAGTTTTTTGAAATCATCCATTGGATATAGTCAAAACCACTAGGAAGACGTTTGTTGAGCTAGTACATGACATGGGTGGCAAAAATTTTCTAAAGCTTTTACAGATAGTTTCAAAACTATTTGCTAAAAATAAGACTACTTGTGAAAAATCTTTACATAATTTTTTGCTTAGTAATTGCCTAGACGTCTACGGGAGTAGGGAACCAGGGGTGAAAATCCCAACATGGCGGGGTACCCAAAAGATAGAAAGGAGCAAATCATGGTTTGA
The DNA here is from genome assembly GCF_002878395.1 of Capsicum annuum. Classification (NCBI taxonomy): domain Eukaryota; kingdom Viridiplantae; phylum Streptophyta; class Magnoliopsida; order Solanales; family Solanaceae; genus Capsicum; species Capsicum annuum. Next base: position 164,586,485 of record NC_061113.1, read on the forward strand.
CGAAGGTCAACACGGAGTAGTTTCATTCAAACTAATTATTTTTCTGTGGATGCAGGGATCGATACACAAAAATGAGCGATGATTTCAAAGAATCCCCAACCAAATCAGGAGTCATGCTAGAACATATAATGCTTAAGAATGGTATTTTTGGGTAGCCCAAAAATCGGTTTAAAACCCATTTATCGAGAACCATTTGAATTATCCATCCCATTTCTTGAGATCATGGAAGACAAACAAAAACGTCTTCTTTTCTTTACGAACATTATATTTAGAATTTTTCTCAAAAAATGGTCGATAGAAAAAACAGCTTTGTGTCTACTAATCAAGTATAGGTACATGTACAAATTAAGACGCAGACAAATAAAATCAGGTGAAACTATTTTCAAATCTCTAAGAGGGCTATTTTATATTATTTCATATCATCGCCAAGAGGTATATTTCATACCATTTCGTGTCATTGCCAAGAGGTCCATTTTATATCATTGCCAAGAGGGCCATTTCATATCATTGCCAAGAGGGCTATTTTATATCATTGCTTAGAGGGCCATTCATATCATTGCCAAGAGGGCCATTCATATCATCTCCAAGAAGGCTATTTATATCACATCGAGAGGGCCATTCACATCACGCTGAGAGGGCCATTTCATATCATTGCCGAGAGGGCCACTTCAGAGCATTGCCAAAAGGGCCACTTCATAGCATTGTCGAATCATTTCCAAGAGGGTAACTTCATAGCATTGCCAAGAGGGCTATTTCATATCATTGCCAAGAGGGTCATTCATATCATTGCCAAGAAGGACATTTTATATCATTGCCAAGAGGGCCATTTATATCATCGTTGAGAGGGCTATTTTATATTATTTCCAAGAGGGCCATTCAATATCTGTTGACACGCAAGACATAAACATTGGCATTGAGGATATCATCAGTATTTATATCTGTTGACACGCAAGACATAAATGCTAGCGTTGAGAATATCATCCCATTTCATATCTGTTGAAATGCTAGACACAAATGCTGTCATCGAGGATATCTCATCATTTTATCAATCAGCATCTGAATGCATCAAGAGCACACGATTTGAAGGGACGCCTTTAAGTCGGTGTCTAAAGATGGATGATATAAGACATTTCCTAGAAATTAATAATTTGAGGGTCATCTATAAGTCATATTATTTGAAATTGAATAGTGTGAAAGATCACCTATGATTTGATAGAATGTAGGTCATCCATAATCCACAACAACATCCTAACCAGATAGTGTGCAACATCGCCCAAAAATTGATAGTCTGGAGGTTATCCATAAGTCGCAACTAAATCCTTACTGGAGAATATGCGAGATTATCAAATTGATATGTCTAAGGGTTCTCTATAAGCCGCTTCATATCCAAGATCGATTATGTGTAGGATTACCCCAAGGACTAGCAATTTGAGTGATATCTATAAGTCATTTGTATCCAAGGTCAGATGATGTGTAGGAACACCTAAAAGCTAGCAATTGGAGGGATATCTGTAAGCTATCTCTTATCCAAGGTCAGATAATGTGCAGGATTACCTAAAATCTAGCAATTCAAAGGATATCTGTAAGTTTCCTCGTATCCGGCATCAAATAATATGCAAGATTATCTAAATATTAACAATTCAAGGGAAATCTATAAGTTGTATCAGTACAAAGATGCTCAAGACTTGCATGAGATCATATGCAAAAAATTATCATTAATAACCGGAGATGTTACCATTCCACATACGACAAGCATTATAGGTGACTGAAGAGGTTTCCATATCAGCACAAGATTACACAGTTGCATGGACCGTTTTGCATAAAGTGTCGTCGGTGTCCAAGAGGGCCACCCCACTTTGGAAGATATATTCAACCAACAAATAAGATAATTATGCAACAACAAAGAAGGTTGTTATGTATGTTGTTGCAATTTATTTTCCTTCCAAATAGATATATGAAATGAATGGCTTCATTTTTCAAGCGACAACTTATGCGGAGATATGGTAAAAACTATATACCTTTTTCGTGAAATATGTTTAGCACTAACACTTTTTGTTCAAATCATTGTTGAGAGAATGTGAGAGGATGAAAATATCAAATCAAAACCCCAGGTGCAGATGACTTCAAATGGGATGCAGCATAACGTGGAACTCTTTCTTAGTAGCAAAACAGACATAGTCTAGAGACAGATGTCAAACTCTTTGGATGCGAGATAAAGGATAATTGCCACCACCATCCAATCACACCCCTATTAGAAGGCATATGGGTATTCTGGAATATTTTTGTTTCAGATTCACCTTCGGGATATTTTTAAACTCATGCCGAGGATAACCTTCTCTTTCTTTTAAATTCAGGTGGCAAAACACTTAAAGTTTTGGAAATTATGTCCAGGTAAGTTCTTTCTTATGGGTTTGAAGAATCCCACATTCATGGTTAAGAGGTTACAAGCTTCTTTTCCACAAATCATTAACTTGTCACTCATCCCGAGCTAAAGATCGTCTGAAATAGAAGACCTTATTTTCTATCGATTAAGTGAAACTACAAGCAGTCTGATTTCCTTAAATCTTGAGGATATGTAGGCTGGGCTATATATAGAAAACTCGACTGCATTCTGACCTCCCCCAAATCCCTTTATTCCTCAAGCCCTCGGTTTACTAAAAACTCTAAAATTGTGATAGTTGGTGAATTTTCTTGAAAAATCAAGCTTTATGAACTACAAGTGGCCTGAATTCTCATGAAACCTAAGTATGTAGGAAACCTGATACTGTGGTTCGGCCATAACTCCATGAAACTCGTGCGATAGCCAACCTCTTCCAGAGTAAAATTTGTGGTCGGACAAAAATTAGGAACGTCAACCTCCCTTTGCCCAGGATTACTTGCGTCCATCCTACCCAAAGGGAGGGGACAATTATTGACACATAATTTTTGCCCTCCATGGCTAAAATTAATCCTAAGTTTCTTTGATTTTTAATAAAATCAAAATATTTATTTCATCCAAATAAGAGTTTTGAAAAGAATATTTGTACGTGATTTTGTCACTTTAAGTAACAACTATATATTATCGTGTTCAATTATGTGATATTATATAATTTGATTACTTAGATGTTTATTCTATGGAATATCGGATTTAATTAAAGATTATTGTGAAAATAAATATAATAATTGAAATCTTGATTTAAAAATAATCTATTTCAAAAATATTTAATTTGGAGAAATATTTACTTGATTTTATCAAATCAAAGAAGCTCCGAATTAAACTAGTTGCTAAATTAGTTTCTTATCTTGATTCAATTTGGTCAATTTATTAAATTAGACTTAATCGAAGTCGATTTTGATACAATTGCAACACAAGTGGCCGATTAATCTTCGATTAGGTCAAAATCTAAACACAATTGACTGATCTTCCATCAATAGGCTATTTATTAAATAGCTTAAACCTAATCCTAATTGGGTTATATCTTAAATAATTCCAAAATCCTATCAATACGCTATTTAATAAATAGCCCAAGCCAAATTTGTCCATTTATGAATCCCTAATTCCCAACACAAAAGCAACCCAAGCCCAATTTTCTCTTGTTTCTGCCAAATAACCAGCCCATTCCCCTTAAATATTCAACAGCCCATTTCAATAAAAGTGGCCCAAAAAACATTGACCAGGCCCAATCTTCCTTCATTTATTCCCTTGACCCGTTTAGCAATAACATCACAACAACACAAGCCCACTTCAAAATTAGTTGACTCGGTCTATTCCTATATCCCCTTTTCATCTTCACAAACAACAGTACAATACGCGTATATTCCAACCATCGACAAAAAACCTCTTAACTTAATGACCAAAATTAGTCCAAATCGACCCATATCAACCCAAATCCGACGAAACTCAACAAGAAAACCATGAAATCCGTCTGACCCGACCCTTCTCCATGTATCCCATGTGGATTTTATACAAAGAAAGGAAGAGAAACTTTTATAAGATTTCTTAGTTGGCTTGTCCAACATTATAATTCATGAATATTGAGATGAACGAACAAATTTGGTACATATTTGGGCAATTTTTATTGGTTTGGGGGAGATTATTCCATCTCCCCTATTTTCTATTGGTGTTTCTTTAAAATCCGTCAAGCAAAAATCCAAAATTTGTGAGGTTAGTGATGAAAAACCTTATCCGGAGTTCAAATTTTGAATTTCTCTTTTTTGGAAAATACAAAGATTATCCTTGTTGAAGCCCTAAACAAACCCCATTTCATCCTCCATAAATAGCTCTTTTGAGAGCAGAAAAAATGGGTTGGAAAAAGAGATTCGGTAAAAATTTAGTTAGAGAAAATTTCTTTGAAAAGAAAGAAGAGGGGAGGATTTCTGAGGGCTAAGAGTTTTCTTTCACAATAAAAAGTTGTCTTTTCTTTCTTCTTTTGAAAATTGGCCAATTAATCGGAGACTTTCGAGTTGATATCACTGATTGTTGGCGCTGGTGGATCCCGACTTCAGTCCGTTTGTCTGGTTTTGCTGCTTCTTAAGAGGTAATATCCTACTCTATTTAAGCTTTTGATTTCCTCTGCTTCATCTGGACTTTCTGTATTTTTAAGCAGATCTTGAGTAATATTGTATACTGGGATTGATTACTGGTAGATGGCTTTGTTAGCCGTAGGTAGCTGTTGATAGATGTCTGATTTAGTACTCTTATTTTTATGAACTGCTTAAGGTCTGTATAGCTGACTTTATGTTAAGGTTTCATATTCTTCAATTCTATTTTGAGTTGTTGGGTATCCTGTAAGGCTGGTTTCGTCGTTTAAAGTTTCATGCTTTTGATTTTATGTTGAGTTACTGGTATCCTGTTAAGGCTGTTTCGTGGCTAAAGCTTGATTTTTTTTGGTCGTTTCGGGTTGCTTATATGTTGTCATGGTTGGCTTCATGGATTAAAGTCTCCTGCTTTGAGTCTATTAAATAGTTTTGGGCTAATGGCGTGTCATTGTAGCTATTTCCATAGTAAAGTTGCATGCTTTGATTTTGGTTCAGGCTACTAGTCCCCTATTATAGTTGATTTCATACTAAAGTGTCATAGTTCGAATTTTAGTAGTCCGGGTTGCTAGTATCTTGCTATAGATTGGTTCCTTCATTAAAGTTTCATACTTTGATCATTACTCACCATCAGACATAAACTTATTTTGTTGTTGGAAAGACATGTCTTTAAGTACCATATTACTCACCAAATAATTAAGAAAAATTGGGAATCACACAATCAAGTCTTGTGATGCAGAAGATAATTGCTCGTTTATAAAAATATCATTAAGGTTGGATCTCATCTTTGAATTTCAACATTATTTCATCCTCAAGTCTTGACAAGTATTCAACCACTTGATTTTCAATCCCCTTTCAGTCCTTAATCTCAAAGTCAAATTCTTGTAATAGAAGTAACCATTGAATTAATATAGGTTTTGCATCCTTCTTTGTCATAAGGTAGCTAAGAGTTGTGTGGTCAGTATGATCAATTACTTTAGTGCAAACAAGTAGGATCTAAACTTCTCAAATGCAAAAACTACAACAATCAACTCTTGTTTCATCACTGTGTAATTTTGTAGAGATACATTAAGTGCCTTACTAGCATAATAAATAAGATAGAGAATCTTTCCATGCCTTTGGGGTAGGCTTGCTCGTAGAACCACTCTACTAATCTTAAAAAACTTCAAACGACATGGAACAATTAGATGAAGTAATGATAGAGGCTGATATCATTCTCTTTAAGAAACTCAAATGTCCGTAGACATGCACCATCAAACACAAACTTAATCTCTTTCATCAATAATTTACATAAAGGGTGTGAAATTTCAGACAAATCCTTAATGAATCTATGATAAAACATAGCATACCCTAAAAACTTTGAATAAGCTCTACAGAAACCGATGATGGAAATTTTTTATGACCTTAATCTTTGCCTTATCTGAAATAATTCCCTTCTTTGAAATCTTTTGATAGAACACTATCCCTTCCTTTACCATAAAAGTGACACTTTTCCCAATTAAGCACCAAATTACAGTCTTCACACCTCTTCAAAATACTAGTAAAATTGTTATGACCTAAAAACCAAGGGTCATGATTGCACTTGTTGCGGCAAGCCTTGACAAGTAAGCTTATCACCCAAATTGATACAATAAGGGAAATCAATACAAAAACCCAAGACAAGTCTTTTAGAGAGAAGTCGAGCCATACAAACATAATAATAGTGGAAACATAATGAAGATACAAAACCAAATCCCAAAACTTAGTGTCACAGTGTAAGAACTATTAATACAACTCGAAGTCAGAATATACATAGGATATCTAAAAGATAATAAACTTTGTTTCTGAATACAATAAGATATAGTCTAGATAAGAAAAAGTAGTGGCCAAATTCGGATGCATAGATTAATCGCTACCTCGAATAGACTCTAAATGACACCTGAATCATCTATACAAGAAGTGCACATACCTAGATTTAAATCAAAAGGGCGTAGTGTGGATGAGTATGGTCCACTTATATTGATTAGGTGTCATAGGTCGATTTAGTAAAGAATAAAATAAAGCATATAAATGCAGACAATGGGCACGTTACCAACAATCAGAAATGTCCCAAATTGTAGCCCACACTATCTCCACTAATAGTTTTATTATGTACATATAAAACAAATATAGGTAAGGGAAAGAAGAATAAATGACATATACACCAAATACACATACAAGAAAATAGAACAAACGGACAAATATCAAGTCAAGAACAAAAATACGATCACAGAATAAGTATAATATATGTAATGCAATGAAGATGATGATGATGATGTGATGTATGAGGTCGTCGCACAGCCTCTGTATACACTTACCGAGATGTTCTCTTGAGGTAGTACCCATGGGGTTTCGTCAACCCATTTACAAGTAATATCTTATACTAATATCTATAACTCCTCTCCGATACATAAATTGGTAGAGGGTTTTTAAAGATGCTATATTTTCGATCAGAAAAAGCCACTATTTCCACGGTGATACAAATGTCTCATGAATGAATATGATATGAGGATATAATGCTCACAACTAACCAAAATGAGAATCTTCAATATACAACTAGTATACAAACCATATGAGCCAAAAATCCAGTCAAATTAACCAACCATCCATGATATAGTATAATCCATAAACCATCAAGTAAAGCTCACAAGAAAATGTAATAGATCCTACATAAATCCCAAAATTTAGTCTTTTTCCCCACCAAAAAGGTACAACAGGCACACATGTATCAATACAAGGCCAAAAACTTCATACACAACCCCACACAATCACACATAGCAAATAATATCTCAAAAAACAACCAAATTTATCCACATAAGCCCACACACGGGTACATGAAACACCTAAACATATTTTCCATAATACAACCCCATACCCATAGCACACTTTTACATTATTATTAACTAGACAACTCAGTCTAAAGAATTTTAAGCCTTAACCTACCTTGAATGGTTGAAATGGAATAAATACGCCTTTATTATCGAGCTTTCACCTCACGCACGAACTTAAAATTATCTAAAATATATAAACATATAATCTACATATCAAAAGAAAGCCAATGATACTTATATTTCCCACTTCCAAATTAGGGTCAAAATGGACCCCTAAAATGGTTTTTAAAAAAAGGGTAAAATTGGAATTTTCATCCAAATATATTTTCCCTGATTAAAGGAGCTCATATGAGAAAACCAAAGTGA